>NC_134354.1:496672465-496929965 GCF_048569485.1 Anomaloglossus baeobatrachus
CACAGCAAAATGGCTGCACTACCCATGATCCGGTCTTTATGCAGGCTGGATCACATGGTGTGTTGGCAAATCATAGCTATGCCAATTACCTGGCATGGCTGTGAAGGCTCCGGAAGTGCCTGCAATCTAAAACTTACTGATAGGCAGCTCTGCAGCCTGTCAAAAAGCTTTAATCAATTGACATACCCGAACAGCAACCACAGTTAAAATTTTGGGACCAAAACCCGGACACCTGGTGTTCGGTATGAACCCCGAGGTTTACAGTTTGCGTTCGTTGATCCCTAGTTGTGATTGGTTTGTTCTTTGTTTTACCCTGTTATAATTGTGTCGCCCGGGGACCAGGGGTACTCAGATCCGGGCCACGGGGTCACTTCTGTGGGTATCAAGGTGGCGTGACCCGGTCTGTGATCCCAGGCTCCACAGTAAAAAAGGGATTAGGTAAGGGAGATTGTCCGTGACTCCACCCACGGTTGTGGTGAGGTTGTGACACCAACGATGCTCTGGACGGGGATCCCGGGAGCGATGACAGGGAGCAGCGTAGTTGTTATGTCCCCTCCGTGGGTAGGGGGGTTGGTGGTCCCGGGGCCCGTGGAGGGTTTTGGAGCTGGCAGGCGGGTTACGGGGCCTGGAGAGGTGCAGGGTCGCGGGGGCAGCGCTGTGCCGCACGGCACGATGGTACTCACTCAGCCAGTAATGATGACACAGTTCTCGGTAAAACACACGGCTGGATGGATGGGTCCCACAGGCGGCTGCGGTGTTTTTCCCCTGACCCCAGGTTGGTAATGTAAGTCCTCTCTTTCACCTCCGAGCACGCTCCTCCTGCAATCCGGTTTCCAGCTGGCTCCCCGATTCAGTACCGGTGGGCCACCGCCCAGCCCCGGCTACCTACGGTTCAACCAACTGTCTTCCCGGCTCTCGCAGACGGCCACTACCGTCTGCCTCACTCTCTGCACGGGGGCTTTAGGCTCCAACCTAGGCCCCTGTCTGCTTCTGTCTCCCTGCAGACCTTCTCTCTCCTCCTCTCCCTGGACCTGACTGGGCTTGTTTCCTGCCTCAGGCCAGCTAAACTCCTGGGTGGGCGTCTCCATCTCCTGACTCCGCCCACCTGGTGTGTCTGTCTGAGCCCGAGGAAAGGAATCAAGTTTCACCGGGGATGTCTGCTGTGAACTGCTGGGGGTGGGGGTGGGGGTGTGTTGTTACCTGTGGCCCCTGGCTTGTCCAGGGCGCCACATTCCCCCTTAGCAAAATGCAGACCATCCGCGGGCTGCCCGTCCATCACCGGTTTTATTTTTCTTTTAAGTGCAAAAAGTAGAAAGGCATATCAAACATTAAAACACAAGCATTACTTTTTAACTTCCCATCACGGGATGCATATCACTTTAACATTGCAGCAACAATCAAACACTTTTAATAATGGCAACGGAACGGGTCCTTTAGTCACCCACCCAAACAACCTGGCCCTGATGCTGCCCCTAAGAAATGGGCAGCACCCCTTGACCCCAGTCCAGAACCAGGCTGCCCAGATAGTTAACGGGATGGGTGCTTCGCTGCCGTTGCGGCCGGGCGGACTGCCGGAGCCGTCGTCATCTCCGTCGCGGCCGGGCGAACTGCCAGGGCCGTCGTCATCGGCGGTGCGGCTGGGATGGAAGTCAGGACCGGTGGCAGGGCGGTGACAAAGGTAAGACCTGGGCCCTCCCTCACAGACGCTGCGAGCTCCGGTACTGGTGACAGAGGTAACGGGTCGGTCGGGGCGTTGGCCGCGGACACGGGCACTGAGGTTTCAGCGGTGCCGGACGGGACATCTCGTGCAGCGGTGTTCCAGGAACCAAACACTGGCAGAGTCCTGGCGTCCCTGCTTCCACAGCCGCGGTTCACATGCGGCCGGACGCCATCCCGTCCCCCTTAGTCTCTTTTTAGCACTTCCTTCTTCAGGGGGCGGGGCTCCACTTTCGCGCCTTTCCTGCTCGGGGAAGACGCTCGAGCGGGAAATTTTTCGCGCCCAAGATGGCGACTTTGCAAAATTTTCGGCCGGACACCTCCGGCGGTAACAAGGCGCACCTCTACCAAACGGCAGAGCGGTAGGATCCAGTTTGTGACACCAAATGTGTCGCCCGGGGACCAGGGGTACTCAGATCCCGGCCACAGGGTCACTTCTGTGGGTATCACGGTGGCGTGACCCGGTCTGTGATCCCAGGCTCCACAGTAAAAAAGGGATTAGGTAAGGGAGATTGTCTGTGATGCCACCCACGGTTGTGGTGAGGTTGTGACACCACCGCTGCTCTGGACTTGGATCCCGGGAGCGATGACAGGGAGCAGCGTAGTTGTTATGTCCCCTCCGTGGGTAGGGGGGTTGGTGGTCCCGGGGCCCGTGGAGGGTTTTGGAGCTGTCAGGCGGTTTACGGGGCCTGGAGAGGTGCAGGGTCGCGGGGGCAGCGCTGTGCCGCACGGCACGGTGGTATTCACTCAGCCAGTAATGATGACACAGTTCTCGGTAAAACACACGGCTGGATGGACGGGTCCCACAGGCGGCTGCGGTGTTTTTCCCCTGACCCCAGGTTGGTAATGTAAGTCCTCTCTTTCACCTCCGAGCACGCTCCTCCTGCAATCCGGTTTCCAGCTGGCTCCCCGATTCAGTACCGGTGGGCCACCGCCCAGCCCCGGCTACCTACGGTTCAACCAACTGTCTTCCCGACTCTCGCAGACGGCCACTACCGTCTGCCTCACTCTCTGCACGGGGGCTTTAGGCTCCAACCTAGGCCCCTGTCTGCTTCTGTCTCCCTGCAGACCTTCTCTCTCCTCCTCTCCCTGGACCTGACTGGGCTTGTTTCCTGCCTCAGGCCAGCTAAACTCCTGGGTGGGCGTCTCCATCTCCTGACTCCGCCCACCTGGTGTGTCTGTCTGAGCCAGAGGAAAGGAATCAAGTTTCACCGGGGATGTCTGCTGTGAACTGCTGGGGGTGGGGGGGGTGTGTGTTGTTACCTGTGGCCCCTGGCTTGTCCAGGGCGCCACATAATGTCTGGCAGAAAATGGCCTTAAAGTTAGTATCCAAAAGTGATTAAAGTGGTGGGGACCACATTTCCAAAATCTCTGTTGTTATAGCTAGTGGTATTCCTCAGAAGGAGTTGGGCTATGTGAATTTATTCTATTTCCAACTTTAAGTCTTGTAATTCTTAGAGGAAGAACCTTACAGAGGTGTATATATTTTGTAGGTGTTCCTTCCTGTCTGTTTCACAGTTCTGTATGTTTTTTATAGTGAGATACTGTGTTTTGGTAAACTAGATTGAATATATAATCACACACCACGATGAATCTCGCACTTACGCAACACTGTTTATGTGACACTTCCAAATGGTTTTGCTATTTTATATTTACACAGCAGCTCTGTAAATTGCCCTCATGATAGAGATATAAAACCATTTCTGCACAAGGATGTAGTGTAGAATGATAATCTCAGAACATTGTCTTGATTGCGAAGGCAGACTAGACCATTTAACTGTAATCACCTCTGTACTTTCATTCACTAGGAATGAATACAATAAACGGAGCATAACTTCAATTTCAAGAAGATCACTTACATTCATAAAATCAAAATATGCAGAGCCTAAGATCCTTGTGTTTCTTCAATAGGTATTAATCATACTTTTCAACTGTAATTGCTATATTCATAACTTGCTTCTAACATAGAGACAGCAATTTATACAGAAATCACTCTTTAAATATGTTGGGCCTATTTATACTCAAATGACCATTACCACCTGGAATAAAGTCATTATTTTTACAGTTAACTGATTCATAGCTTCTGTCCATTTCAACTGTTACTATGTACACTGACTTAAGGCCACTTTACACACAGAGATAAATCTTTGGCAGATCTGTGGTTGCAGTGAAATCATGGACATATTGTTCCATTTGTACACAGCCACAAACCTGGCACTGATTGTCCACAATTTCACTGCAACCACAGATCTGCCGCAGATTTATCTCTATGTGTAAAGTGGCCTTTACAGTAGCCATACACATTACACAGACGTTTGATGCTCGTATAACTATTTAATGAACAATTAACATGCGAATGACTATTACACCAACACAGCCATACTCATTTATAGTCAGTGACACTAGAAGGAAAAGCCATCATTCAGAGACTAATCTGAGAATTTTCTTTCAAGCAAAAGTTCTTTCATGGAATAAGAACTCTGAAAGGGTTAGAAATCAAGAAAGTGGGAGCAACTTAGGTTTCTGACCCTAGATATTCACTAACAATTCAGTTACACCACTAAAACGTTCACTTTAAATTAGTATCAAAGCATACCTCCCAACCGTCCCGGATACAGCGGGACAGCCCCGATTTTATAGTCCAGTCCCGTTCTCACGCCCGGGAGCTCTGTAATCCCGCAGTGTAGTGAGAGGCAGCTGCCACGCCCCCGCACTCTGCCGACCACGCCCCCTCCGGATGCAGGCCACACTCTCTGGATGCCTTCCATGGCATCTATGCTGCTGGGCACGCTGCTTTGCTGTCGTACACGCCCCCTCTGAATGCTGGACACATACACTCCTCGGGATGTCTTCCTTGTCCCCTCCTGCTGCTCGCTCTATGCTGGCCACGCCCCCTTTGCCTGCCTCTTCTGCCCAGGATCCTCACATGTGACCGGCTCTCCACAGCGGCTGCTTCGTTTGTTCTGCAACTGAGGTAAGAGCAGCAGCAGGGAGAGAGCAGTGTGAGTGCAGGAGGACAGTGCAGAGTGAGTGTAGGAGGGGAGAGCAGAGTGAGTGCAGGAGGACAGTGCAGAGTGAGTGCAGGAGGACAGTGCAGAGTGAGTGCAGGAGGACAGTGCAGAGTGAGTGCAGGAGGGGAGAGCAGAGTGAGTGCAGGAGGATAGTGCAGAGTGAGTGCAGGAGGACAGTGCAGAGTGAGTGCAGGAGGACAGTGCAGAGTGAGTGCAGGAGGGGAGAGCAGAGTGAGTGCAGGAGGATAGTGCAGAGTGAGTGCAGGAGGATAGTGCAGAGTGAGTGCAGGAGGACAGTGCAGAGTGAGTGCAGGAGGACAGTGCAGAGTGAGTGCAGGAGGACAGTGCAGAGTGAGTGCAGGAGGGGGAGCAGTGTGCCTGCAGGAGGACAGTGCAGAGCGAGTGCAGGAGGGGGAGCAGTGTGCCTGCAGGAGGACAGTGCAGAGTGAGTGCAGGAGGGGAGAGCAGAGTGAGTGCAGGAGGATAGTGCAGAGTGAGTGCAGGAGGATAGTGCAGAGTGAGTGCAGGAGGATAGTGCAGCGTGAGTGCAGGAGGATAGTGCAGAGTGAGTGCAGGAGGATAGTGCAGAGTGAGTGCTGGAGGACAGTGCAGACTGAGTGCAGGAGGACAGTGCAGACTGAGTGCAGGAGGACAGTGCAGACTGAGTGCAGGAGGGCAGTGCAGACTGAGTGCAGGAGGACAGTGCAGAGTGAGTGCAGGAGGACAGTGCAGAGTGAGTGCAGGAGGACAGTGCAGAGTGAGTGCAGGAGGACAGTGCAGAGTGAGTGCAGGAGGACAGTGCAGAGTGAGTGCAGGAGGACAGTGCAGAGTGAGTGCAGGAGGACTGCAGAGTGAGTGCTGGAGGACAGTGCAGAGTGAGTGCTGGAGGACAGTCCCGCAGTGCTGCCAGCTTATGCCCTCAGCACCCTCCCCCCAGTACTGCCAGCCTGTGCCCTCAGCGACCCGCCGCAGTGCTGCCAGCTTGGGCCCTGAGCGTCTTCCAGCCTGTGCCCTAAGCATCCCTAGGGCCAGTATGTATGCCCCACAGGCCACCACTGTCAGTATGTAGGCTCCACAGGCCCTAGTAATGTGTATGCCCCCCCACTGACCCCAGTAATGTTTATGCCCCTAGTAATGTGTATGCCCCCCCACGGACCCCACTAATGTGTATGCCCCCCCACTGACCTCAGTAATGTTTATGCCCCTAGTAATGTGTATGCCCCCCCACGGACCCCAGTAATGTGTATGCCCCCCCCAGTAATGTTTATGCCCCTAGTAATGTGTATGCCCCCCCACGGACCCCAGTAATGTGTATGCCCCCCCCCACTGACCCCAGTAATGTGTATGCCACCCGAGTAACATGGATGCCCCCAGTGATGTCTATGCACCCCCAGTAATATGTATACCCCCTGGTGACCCCAGTAACATATATGTCCACCCAGTGCTGTCTATGCCCCCTGTGCTGTATTTGCCCCCAGCCATCACGCAGTGCGGCCTGCACAGCCACATACCCTGGAGGAGCTGGACGAAGACAAGCGGGGGAGGTGAGTAAGGCTGCTGCCGACTTCCCCATATTAATACCTCTAATGTGTCTGTGTGTATGATGTGTGTATGACTGTGTGTAGATTTACGTCTGTTTATGTGAATTTTGTGCATTTTTCTTCAAATATATGTGTGTACTAGCTGTACTATTGTCGGTCGGTCTCTCTCTCTCTCTCTCTCTCTCTCTCTCTCTCTCTCTGTCTGTCGGTCGGTCTCCCCCCCTCTCTCATACTCACAGCTCACTGGCGTCTTGCTGCACAGCGTTCACACTGCTCCGGCGGCTTTTCCTCTTATGAAAATGCCGGCCGCTCATTATTCCATCTCATATTCCCTGCTTTGCCCGCCCACCAGCACCTATGATTGGTTACAGTCAGACACGCCCCCACGCTGAGTGACAGCTGTCTCACTGCAACCAATTACAGCCGCCGGTGGGCAGGTCTATATTGTGGAGTAAAATAAATAATTAAAAAAAACGATGTGCGGTCCCCCCACCCCCCCAATTTTGATACCAGCCAGGGTAAAGTCACACGGCTGAAGGCTGGAATTCTCAGGATGGGGAGCTACACGTTATGGGGAGCCCCCCAGCCTAACTATCAGCCAGCAGCTGCGCGGAATTGCCGAATCCATTAGATTTGCCAGTCCCGGGACTGTACCCGGCTCATCCCGAATTGACCTGGTGCGATGGCAATCGGGGTAATAAGGAGTTAATGGCAGCCCATAGCTGCCACTAAGTCCTAGGTTAATCATGGCAGGTGTCTCCCTGAGATACCTTCCATGATTAACCTGTAAGTTAAAGAAAATAAACATACACATCCAAAATATCCTTTATTTGGAATAAAAGACAAAGAAACCCCACCCTCTTTCACCACTTTATTAATCCCCAAATACCCCTCCAGGTCCGACGTAATCCACATGAGGTTCCGCGACGCATCCAGCTCTGCTACATGAAGCTGACAGGAGCGGTCACAGACCAGACCGCTCTCTATCAGCTCCACGCAGCAACTCTAGTGAGGCGCACGATCAGCGATGACGTCACTCAGGTTACCCGCGGCCACCGCTGGATCCTCCAACTGTTACAGCAAGTTGCCCGAGTGACTGAAGTGAGCAGCGCGATCAGCGATGACATCACAGGTGAGTTGCGGTCTCAGATGGAGGACTCCAGCTGGCCGCGGGTAACTTGAGTGATGGCACCGCTGATCGCACTGCTCACTTCAGTCACTCAGGGGATTTGCAGTCACCTTTGAGTCCTTCACCGGTTGACCGCTAACCAGGACGCAACAGACAGAGCCGCGGGTTGACAATGAAGTCGGGTGAAGTTCATCTGAGTTCATTCTCATCGCGCGACTCTGTCTGTGTCTGCTGTCAGCGGGCATGTAGCAGAGCTGAATTGACGGGGGAACGCACTGCCAAAAATGCATGCAAAACACGTGTTTTGGATGCATTTTTTTTTTACAAACACAGTGTTTACATTTCTCCAGTCTGCCAGAGGGTGTGTTCTTTTCCGCACTGCGCACATACCAAGCTGAGGTCACACTGGCATATCACATGTGATGCGATATGCTAATGACCCTCGGCTCCTGCTGTGCTATTAGCGTGAGCCATTACACTGTGATCTGATCCTGCAATCGGAGCACAGCTGAGGAGGAGAGGGAGGGATTAAGGATGTCAGGCGTTCAGTTGGGATGAGCCCTGGGCCTTGCTGTTTTTTTAAAGGCGACTGGATCAGCGGACGAGAGCACCGACTGACCCCCGTGTCTCCACAGGAGAGCACCCACTGACCCCTGTGTCTCTACAATTGGAACAATCAGAACAGTAAGTTGCCTGTATTCACTAATTCCTCCCATTAACCAAAAGCCAGTATTACAGATATTTTATCTAATAGAGCGGATCTGTCATGAAGTCTGCAGTTTTGTACATGGGGCAGATTTAGGGGAAAGATCTGCTTTAAAACAGAATTTTGTGGTCTAAAATATTCTAGTTTAAATGTAACACGGCCAAGTTTGCATTTATATTTTAATTTACTACTTAGAAATAAATCTCTGTATATTTTTTTAATTATTGTTTCTAAAACAATGATTGTCATTGCTGACTGGGCGTGGTTAGAGGCGTGGCCATGGGTGTGGCCTAAAAATTTGCCGCGGCGCGCTCTGTAGCGTGTGACAGCAACGTGCAATTGCGATTGAACTTAAAACCGTTCATCGCATACACGTCGTTCAGTTCCTTAAAATTGCACGTCGGGATGTTCAATGTTCCCGAGGTACCACACATCGCAGTGTGTGACACCCCGGGAACGATGAACAGATCTTACCTGTGTCCCGCGGCTCCCACCGGCAATGCGGAAGGAAGAAGGTGGGCGGGATGTTTAAGTCCTACTCATCTCCGCCCCTCCCCTTCTATTGGCCGGCTGCCACGTGACGTCGCTGTGACGCTGAACGTCCCTCCCACTCCAGGAAGTGGATGTTCGCCGCCCACATCGAGGTCATATGGAAGAGTAAGTACGTGTGACGGCAAATAATCGTTTGTGCGACACAGTCAACAAATTGAACGTGCCGCACATACGATGGGGGCGGGTACGATCGCATACGATATCGTATGTGATATTGTAAGGTGTAAAGCAGGCTTAACACTTAAGGGGGCTTTACACGCAACAACATCGCTAACGAGATGTCGTTGGGGTCACGGAATTTGTGACGTACATCCGGCCTTGTTAGCAACGTCGTTGCGTGTGAAACATACGAACAACCGCTAACGATCAAAATTACTCACCTAATCGTTGATTGTTAACACGTCATTCTAGTCCCAAATATCGTTGCTGTTGCAGGACGCAGGTTGTTCATCGTTCCTGAGGCAGCACACATCGCTACGTGTGACACCCCAGGAACGATGAACAACACCGTAGCTGTGTCCTCTGGCATTGAGGTGGGCGTCACCTTCTTTCGGCTGCTCTCCGCCCCTCCGCTTCTATTGGGCAACTGTCATGTGACGTCGCTGTGACACCGCACAAACCGCCCCCTTAGAAAGGAGGCGGTTTGCTGGCCACAGCGACGTCACTAGGCAGGTAAGTACATGTGACGGGTCTTAGCGATGTTGTGCGCCACGGGCAGCGATTTGCCCATGACGCACAACCGACGGGGGCGGGTGCTTTCACCAGCGACATCGCTAGCGATGTTGCTGCGTGTAAAGCAGCCTTTACTCTCAATCCTTCTAATCTTAAAATTATTCAATTGACTCCCTTCTAGTGATAGGCATACCCAAACTGTAAAATTCGGGATCCATAGGGTTTCCTAGTAAACGTGTACCGACTCCAAACATGGAGTTCTCAGGGAACTCCATGTAACTATCCAGATTCGACCACCCAGATAATTAAAAAAAAAGAAAGGAAAAGAAAGAAAATAGGGACTAAAGCAGGCTGTAGCACTACTTCGGGGCCACTCATTACCCTCATATATATTCACTGCTTCACCCGCCCACTGGCAGACCAGGCATCTCTGATTGGTTGCAGAAAGACCGTGCCCCCGCCCTGTGTGACAGTGTGTGTGACTGCTTGGAATCATACACGCTGTCTGCGTCTCTATAGTGGTGTAAAAATTAATGACTAAATAAAAAAAAATTGGCATATTGTGATACCCAGCACAAATAGAGCATACGGCTACATGCCCCAGCCTTGTGCTTATCTTGGCTGTATATCAAACTAAGAGGCACTCCATGCACAGCTTTTTTTAATTATTTAAATAAATAATTTTAAAAATCGGCGTGTGGTCCTCCCCAATTTTGATATCCAGCCACAATACAACTGAAAGCTGGAGGCTGGTATTCTCAGGCTAGTGAGATACATGTTTATTGCCCCCCCCCCCCCCCCGGCTAAAAATAGCAGCCTACAAACATCAGAATTGTTGCATCTATTAAATGCGACAATCCCAGCACTTTACCCAGCTCATCCCGATTGCCTTAGTGCGGTGGAAATCAGGGTAATATAATGAGTTAATGACAGCTCACAGCTGCCAATTAGCCATTGATTAGTAATAGGTGGCATTTATGAGACCCCCCCATTACTAATCTGTAAAATAAGCACAAACACCAAAAAAAACCTTTGTTTGAAATAAAATACAAAAAGCCCAAACTCTTTTCCAATTTATTAATCCCAAACACCCAGTTACATTGTAATCCACCCAAGGTCCCATGAATATTCCATCTCTGCTAAATACTGAAGTCTCAGCGTGTGTTACGGTTGCTGTGGCACTGGAGTCTATGTCCAGATTTCTTGGAGGGTCAAGAGGGTCTGGCTATGGATCCTGCGAAGCTCTCTGCTGTCCTGGAATGGTCCGAACCTCATTCCTTGAAGGCGGTGCAACGCTTCTTAGGATTCATAAATTATTACAGGCAGTTCATACCCCATTTCTCTACTTTGGTGGCCCCTTTGGTGGCCTTGACTAAGAAAGGTGCTAATCCCAAAGTCTGGTCTACTGAGACATCTCAGGCTTTTGAGGCAGTAAAAAGACACTTTTCAACTGCTCCCGTTCTTCAAAGACCCGATGAGAATAAGCCCTTCCTTTTGGAGGTTGATGCCTCTTCAGTGGGTCCTGGTGCGGTCTTGTATCAAAAGAACGGTGCAGGTAGAAAAAGGCCGTGTTTCTTCTTTGCTAAAACCTTTTCACCGGCAGAGAGAAACTATACCATTGGGGATAGGGAACTGCTTGCCCTGAGATTAGCCTTGGAGGAGTGGCGTCACTTGCTGGAAGGAGCGAAACATCCTTTCCAGGTCTATACAGACCATAAGAATCTGACGTACTTACAAACCGCTCA
Source organism: Anomaloglossus baeobatrachus (assembly GCF_048569485.1). Classification (NCBI taxonomy): domain Eukaryota; kingdom Metazoa; phylum Chordata; class Amphibia; order Anura; family Aromobatidae; genus Anomaloglossus; species Anomaloglossus baeobatrachus. The sequence goes on from NC_134354.1 coordinate 496,683,538, forward strand.
GCGTCTGAATCCTCGCCAAGCCCGCTGGTCCTTGTTTTTCTCCCGCTTTCACTTCTCCATCAACTATCTGTCTGGGAGTAAGAATAACAAGGCAGACGCCTTGTCTCGCTCTATGGTTTCTACCCAGGAAGAGATTGACGAACCTCGTCTTATCCTTCCCTCCAGGGTTTTTCATACGCTCTCCCCTGTGACGTTAGACCAAATCCCACCGGGCAAGACCTTTGTTCCGCCTGATCGACAGAATGATATACTGTCGTGGGCCCACACCTCAAAGGTGGGTGGGTATTTTGGTATTAGGCGGACACGAGAGTTACTGGAGAGGTGGTATTGGTGGCCACACTTAGCAAGCCACGTCAAGAGATATGTCGGTTCCTGCTACTCGTGTGCTCGCAACCGTCCATTACGGCAGAGACCGGCTGGGCTCTTGCATCCTTTACCAGTGCCAGATAGACCATGGGAGGTGGTAGGCATGGACTTTGTGGGTGATCTTCCGTGTTCACAGGAACATAGATTTGTGTGGGTCATTACGGACCATTTCTCCCGGATGGTTCATCTCGTACCGTTATCGAGAATCCCATCTTCCAGGGTACTAGCCAAACTATTCCTCAAGCATGTCTTTAGGCTTCACGGGATGCCAGATCGTATCATTTGTGATAGAGGCCCGCAATTTGCTTCCCGTTTCTGGCGAGATCTTTGTAGCCTTCTGCAAATTGAGTTGAATCTCTCTTCGGCATACCATCCGGAGACCAATGGTTTGGTTGAGCGTACCAATCAATCCATGATTATATACCTTCGACACTTTGTTGCTGAGAACCACGATAACTGGTCCTCCCTCCTACCCTGGGCAGAATTTGCCCTTAACAATTCGCTGGCTGAGGCCACTGGGCAGACACCATTCGTACTCAATAATGGGCAACACCCTAGGGTACCGGTACCATTTCCCGCTGCTGCACCTCCTCCTCTTGTGGCCGACTGGGCAACTAATGCCAGAGAGGTTTGGGATCGGACTCAAGAGTCGATCCAAGCAGCTAAGGACCGTATGAAGACGGTGTCCGATCGGTTTCGTCGCCCGGCTCCTGTCTTTTCTCCGGGGGACTTTGTGTGGCTCTCTGCAAAACACGTGAGACTTAGAGTGAGCTCTGTCAAATTTGCTCCTCGCTTCCTGGGTCCTTATGAGGTTCTTCGACAGGTAAATCCTGTAGTCTACCAATTGAAGTTACCCGTCCATCTTAGGATCCATAACAAATTCCATGTCTCACTGCTAAAGCCGGCTATTTTACCTCACGCTCGTGAAGTGCACTCTCCTGCCTCTGATTCCTCTCGCTCTAGCTATGAGGTATGAGCCATAGTTGGTTCTAAGATGGTTAGAGGGCGCAGGTTCTTCTTGATAGATTGGGAGGGCTATGGCCCGGAACATCGCTCTTGGGAGCCTGAGGAGGCTGTCCATGCTCCCGACTTAGTTGCCGATTACCTGCGTCGCCGGGAGGGGGGCCCTTGAGGGAGAGGTAATGTTATGGTTGCTGTGGCACTGGAGTCTATGTCCAGATTTCTTGCTACTGCACATGTGCGAGCACTGGAAACTATGTCCAGATTTCTTGCTACTGCACATGTACAAGCGCTGGAGACTAAGTCCTATCTTGGAGCCATTGCACATGTGCGGGTGACATCATCGCTGACACGAGGTCACATGTCTCTGACACCTTCTATGCCGATTGGCTGCTGGTCATGTGCTTGTGACACGTGGTCACATGTCTCTGACACCTTCTATGCCGATTGGTCGCTGGTCATGTGCTTGTGACACTTTGCTCGGTGATAGGCCAGCGTGATGTCATTCCTGTCGTTCTGGCAGCGGATTGGCTCTGATGTCCTCCATCTGGGATGAGACACAGAGTCTATATAAGACCCTGATGCACGCCGCACGGCGCTCAGTCCTCTTGGTTCATGCATGAGAGTAGACGCTCTGTGCACGTTCCTCTAGGCATCTCTCTGTCTATGCTAGGTGAGCGCTACCGGCAGGTTAGCGTTTTTATACCTTACAGCTTCGGCTGCAGTCCGTATCCTTACCTCTTAGGGGAGCGGACATAGGCAGGTGCCTGAGGCACATGGTCTGGCTGGGCCTTGTGATTCTACTCGTAGGTGGACGTTGCCGCTAGGGTAACGTTCCTTATACTGCGTCTGGCAGTTGTTCGTATTCTCGCACACTAGGGGAGCGAACAGAGGTAGGAGCTTTGTGCGGCTTATGCTGCTGTCCATCTCTTTTGTACCACTAGAAGAGCGGACCTAGGCAGGTGCCATATCTAGTGGTTCGTGTCCTCGCACACTAGTGGAGCGAACGCAGGTAGGAGCATTGTGCGGCTTACGCTGCTGTTCGTCTCTTTTGCACCACTAGAAGAGCGGACCTAGGCAGGTGCCATATCTAGTGGTTCGTGTCCTCGCACACTAGTGGAGCGAACGCAGGTAGGAGCTTTGTGCGGCTTACGCTGCTGTCCGTTTCCTGGCACCACTAAAGTAACGGACCTAGGTAGGTGCCATTTCACACTCACTGCCTTTGTCTCTGTGATTTTTAACAGAGACCATTCCACACACCCTCCAAGTAAGGGAGGAATTGCCTTATTTACTAATTATATTCCTCTGTGAGTTTAACAGAGGTATTGCACTCTGCCATAGTCTGCAGCAGAGTCTTTGCACGGTGGATCCTGACTGTCTGTTACTCCTTTAGGTTTTATTATCAGACAGCCCCCCGTAACAGCGTGAAGGCACAGGACATGTCCGCATTCTGTGGCTTCAGGCAGAAACTGTCAGCGGTCACGTCACTCAGTTTGTCTGCAGTCACAGTGTAGTGTTCACCACCGGTGTTGCTGAGGCAGCTAGCGGGAGTGGACCCACTGGACCACAGGGGGGACTCGGGGTTACCCTTAGTTGGAGGGGCTTAACTAACCACCTGCTCCGAGGCAGATGCCAAGTACCACTCCCAGGGCAGTGATCGGGACTTAGGCAACTCAGGACACAGGTGCAGGCAGGTACAGGCGGGATGGCTGAGGCAGACAGACAGACAGATAGGTACAAACAGGTGTGGTGGACACAAGAGGGTAGATAGGTGTGGAAAGGCTGGCACAGGTAATGGACACAGGAACTACGGGACCTGACAAATAGCTAGCGGACAGGAAGGTTAACTAACTAGGAGTGTTGCGTAGGTACCTTCCCTAATGACAGGGTACCTTAAATACTTAGTGCCTCAAAGCAATAGGCTGAGAGGCATTTCCAGGAAATGGCATGTGACGGTCCTTTAAGAGGAGGGCAGATGTGTGTGCGCGTGCCCTAAACACTCCCGGGAGATCTGAGCTGCATGCAGAGACCCTGGGAGGGGTAGAAGGCAGGAGCACATGTAGACAGCTGCAAGGCAGCAACGAGGAAGCAACCCGGCTGGGGTGGTGAATAAGTCGGCGTCCCTGCAGGGACACCGGTGCAACAGTACCTCCCTTATGCCTTCTTTTTACCATGCCTGAAGGAGGTCTCTTCTCCAGCAACTTGTCTTCAGCGATGGTGGTTGAACATATGGCCAGTGGAAAGGGGAGACTGGATTGCTGCTGCTTGAGGGGCTTCTTCCTGGCCCTAAAAGGAAGATGACACAGGCCTTCAGGGTAGTCATCACTGGGGTTTCAGGAACCAGGCATCTTTTGCGACAATTCTGCCTCTAATGAATCACCTCTTCGGATTTCCAGTCCATGGCTGGCTTGTGGATACGGAGCCAAGGCATACCCAGTACAAGTGGACAGGACACGTTTGGAAGTACCAGAAAAGAGATCTTCTCCGTATGTGAAGCTCCCACTTGAAGTTCCACCTGCTGGGAAGCAAGGCATATAGGTTCCGTCCAGAGTGTTCAAATCCACTGAAATCACTGTCAAGTGACTCCAGAGGTGTCGGACAGGGATCTGGTAATGATCCACCACTGCCTATTGAATCAAGTTCCCAGCAGATTCAGTATCTAAGTGGGCCATCTCAGAGAACTGAATACCCTTATGCAATATAGACACAGGCAGAGTCAATGAAGATTAGTTCTAACCAAAGTTCACTCTTCCATATGACCCTAGGTAGGAGGGTCCCAGCTGCATGAGGCACACATGGATGAAGTGTTGTGCACCTCCATAGTAAAAACACAGCCCATTGGCTCGACGGTGGACTCAACTTTGTTCACATATTTTAATGTGGTCACCCTCCAAGGGTTTGGAGCAGGAGTGGTAACAGGAAGCTAGGACAGCCGTGGCCTGTGGAGGGATGTAGCCAGATCGATAAGACCTCTGTCACGTCTTACCTCGAAGGATCACTTCTGGAACCTGAGGCCAACCCGAGAAGCCAAGGAAATCAGGGCATCCGGAGAAACAGGAATATTATGGCCTGACAATTCATCCTTTAATTTCCTGGACAAGCCTTCCCAAAAGGCAGCCACCAGTGCCTGATTATTCCAACCTAGTTCCGAGGAAAGGGTGCGGAACTGAACTGCATATTGTCCAATAGTCTATACACCTTGACATAACTGCAGGAGGCAAGACGCAGCTGTGGCGACACAACCCGGTTCATCAAAAACTTTCCATAAAGGCCTAAAGAAACTCTAGGACGTCAGAGGTGACTGGATTTCTTCTCTCCCACAGGGGATTGATCTAAGTCAGAGCTTCCACGCCGAGTGCAACATCAGGAAAGCCTCTTTGGTTTACCACTTGGTGGCTGTTTAGTGCCACCGGTTGGTCTGTGTAAACACTTCCCTATATAGAATAAATATACTGAACAAAAATCTAAATGCAATATTTTTATTTTTGGTCCACAATGCCACAGATGTTGCAAATTTTGAAGAAGTGTGCAATTGGCATGCTGAGCACAGGATTGTCCACCAGAGCTGTTGCCTGTGAATTGAATGTTCATTCAAGGAGGAAGTAAGTGCAATCTGGACATTGGTAATGCAGCTGATTTTTTTGGACTTTGCAAAGGCATTTGATACTGTACCACATAATAGGCCTTATACTGAAGCTCCAGAAGCAAGGACTAGGGGAAAATATATGCAACTGGGTATAAAATTGGCTAAAAGATAGGAAACAAAGAGTAGTCATAAAAAGTATGATCTCTAAATGGGCTATAGTCAGCAGTGGGGTACTGTGCTAGGACCAATTCTTTTTAATCTCTTTATTAATTATCTTGTGGATGGGATTGATAGTAAAGTGTCAGTCTTTGATGATGACACCAAACTATGTAGGATATTAAAAACAGACCTTGATAGTACAATATGACAAGACAATCTGGATAAGATGTCAGAATGAGAAGTATACAAGGCACTCCCAAGATGATTTGAAGAAAAATTTATTCATGTGCGTAACAAAAACGTTTTCGGTCCTATGTGGACCTTCCTCAGTAGCACATGTGTGAGGGAACACGCTGTGTGGGCTGTCAGACGCGGAATCCACCGCTGTAATGGGGGCTGAAGTGCACCCCAATATCTCCGACGCATATACAGGAAGTGCCATTCTCTTCTTGCTAAGATGTCAGAATGGGCAGACACTTGGCAAATGAGATTGAATGTTGATAAATATAAAGTAATGCACCTAGGACGGAGTAATCCTATAGCTGCGTATACATTATATGGAAGTAAACTCGGGACTACAGATCAGGAGAAAGACTTAGGGTACCGTCACACTTTAGCGACGCTCCAGCGATCCCACAAGCGATCTGACCTGGTCAGGATCACTGGTGCGTCGCTACATGGTTGCTGGTGAGCTGTCAATCAGGCAGATCTCATCAGCGACTAGTGACCAGCCCCCAGCCCTCAGCAACGTGTGGAAGCGATGCTGCGCTTGGTAACTAAGGTAAATATCAGCTTGGTTACCCAATATTTACCTTGGTTACCAGCGCACACCGCTTAGCGCTGGCTCCCTGCACTCGTAGCCAGAGTACACATCGGATTAATAAGCAAACCGCTTTGCTTATTTACCCGATGTGTACTCCGGCTACGTGTGCAGGGAGCAGGGAGCCAGCACTGGCAGCCTGAGAGTGGCGGACGCTAGTAACCAAGGTAAATATCGGGTAACCAAGCAAAACACTTCGCTTGGTTACCCGATATTTACCTTGGTATTGCTCTCTCGCTGTCAAACACAGTGATGTGTGCTTCACAGCGGGAGAGCAACGTCCAAAAAATGAACCAGAGCAGTGTGTAACGAGCAGTGATTTCATAGCAGAGGCCAGATCGCTGCTCAGTGTCACACACAGCGAGATCGCTAATGAGGTCACTGGTGCGTCACAAAAACCATGACTCAGCAGCGATCTCGCTAGCGATCTCGCTATGTGAGAAGTACCCCTTAGGGATTCTGGTTACAAATAAGCTGAGCAGCAGCACTCAATGTCAAGCAGCAGCTGCTAAAGCAAACAAGATTATAGGGTGTATAAAAAGAGAGATTAGATCCTGTGATCCCAATGTATTGTTACCCCTCTATAAATCACTTGTAAGGCCACATCTAGAATATGGGATCCAGTTTTGGGCTCCAAATTTTAAAAAGGACATTCAGAAGTTAGAGTCAGTTCAAAAGCAGGTAACTAGATTATTGCAAGGATTGGAAGGCCTTCCATATGATGACAGGTTGAAAAAGATGGATTTGTTTAGCTTATAAAAAAAACATCTCAGAAGAGATCTCATTTATATGTATAAATACACGTGTGGTCGATATAAAGGACTGGCACATGACTTATTTCTTCCAAAGACAGTACTAAGGACCAGGGGGCACTCACTGCGAGTGGAAGAAAAGCGATTCTGGCAGCTAAATAGGAAAGGGTTCTTTACAGTTAGAGCAGTCAGACTGTGGAATGCCCTACCACAAGAGGGAGAAATGGCAGATACTATAACAGCTTTTAAAAAAGGGCTGGATGATTTCCTCAGTACATACAATATTGTCGGTTATAAATTACTTAATTAAAAATTCTGTATGGCGTGCACTCAGTCACAATAGAGATTACTTAATGACAAAATGTATAATTGGTGGAGGAAGGTTGAACTAGATGGACCTAGGTCTTTTTTCAAACTATATACTTTCTTTTCTCTACCACATTGTTGCTAATCCTTGTATGGTTTTACATTGTGTGCAGAATTATTAGGCAAGTTGTATTTTAGAGGATTTTTTTTTATTATTGATCAACAACTATGTTCTCAATCAACTCAAAAGACTCATAAATATCAAAGCTTAATATATTTGGAAGTTGGAGTGGGTTTTTTTTTAGATTTAGCTATACTGTGCAGAATTATTAGGCAACTTAATAAAAACCAAATATATTCCCATCTCACTTGTTTATTTTCACCAGGTAAACCATTATAACTGCACAAAATTTAGAAAAAAAGATTTCTGACATGCAAAAACAAAACCCCAAAAAATTAGTGACCAATATAGCCACCTTTCTTTATGATGACACTCAACAGCCTACCATCCATAGATTCTGTCACGATCAACATTGCGTGCAGCAGCCACCACAGCCTCCCAGACACTGTTACGAGAGGTGTACTGTTTTCCCTCCCTGTAGATCTCACATTTTATGAGGGACCACAGGTTCTCTATGGGGTTCAGATCAGGTGAACAAGAGGGCCATGTCATTATTTTTCATCTTTTAGACCTTTACTGGCCAGCCACGCTGTGGAGCAGTTGGATGCATGTGATGGAGAATTGTCCTGCATGAAAATCATGTTTTTCTTGAACGATACCAACTTCTTCCTGTACCACTGCTTGACGAAGTTGTCTTCCAGAAACTGGCAGTAGGTCTGGGAGTTGAGCTTCACTCCATCCTTAACCTGAAAAGGTCCCACAAGTGCATCTTTGAAAGGAAGTTACCTAATAATTAAGAACACCTTTTATAGGATGTTGATGTCATTACACCACACCCCTCCTCATTACAGAGATGCACATCACCTGATTTACTTATACCATGTGCAGAATTATTAGGCAAATGAGTATTTTGATCACATGATACTTTTTATACATGTTGTCCTACTCCAAGAGCCAACTACAAGGGGGCCATGTCATTTATTTTTTCATCTTTTAGACCTTTACTGGCCAGCCACTCTGTGGAGTAGTTGGATGCATGTGATGGAGCATTGTCCTGCATGAAAATCATGTTTCTCTTGAACGATACCGACTTCTTCCTGTACCACTGCTTGAAGAAGTTGTCTCCAGAAACTGGCAGTAGGTCTGGGAGTTGAGCTTCACTCCATCCTCAACCCGAAAAGGTCCCACAAGATCATTTTTGATGATACCAGCACATACCAGTACCCCACTTCCACCTTGCTGTCGTCTGAGTTGGAGTGGAGCTGGCCCATCCATCTGGCCCATCAAGAGTCACTCTCATTTCATCAGTCCATAAAACTTTTGAAAAATCAGTCGTAAGATATTTCTTGGACCAGTCTTGACGTTTTATCTTATTTTTCTTGTTCAAAGGTGGTGGTTTTTCAGCCTTCCTTACCTTGGCCATGTCCCTGAGTATGGCACACCTTGTGCTTTTTGATATTCCAGTAACGTTGGAGCTCTGAAATATGGCCAAATTGGTGGCAAATGGCATCTTGGCAGCTTCACGCTTGATTTTCCTCAATTCATGGACAGTTATTTTGTGCCTTTTTTGCCCAACACGCTTGTTGCAACCCTGTTGGCTATTTGCCATGAAACGCTTGATTGTTTGGTGATCACGCTTCAAAAGTTTGGCAATTTCAAGACTGCTGCATCCCTCTGCAAGACATCTCACAATTTTGGACTTTTCAGACCCCGTCAAATCTCTCTTCTGACCCATTTTGCCAAAGGAAAGGAAGTTGCTTAATAATTAAGCACACCTTATATAGGGTGTTGATGTCATTACACCACACCCCTCCTCATTACAGATATGCATATAACCTGATTTACTTAATTGGTAGTTGGCTCTCAAGCTTATACAGCATGGAGTAGGACAGCATGTATAAAAATTATCACGTGATCAAAATACTCATTTCCCTAAAGGCCTTGTCACGCACAGAGATAAATCTGCGGCAGATCTGTGGTTGCAGTGAAATTGTGGACAATCAGTGCCAGGTTTGTGGCTGTGTACAAATGGAACAATATGTCCATAATTTCACTGCAACCACAGATCTGCCAAAGATTTATCTCTGTGTGTGACGAGGCCTTAATAATTCTGCACACAGTGTATTACTTATCACTTGATTTTGTGTCATTTTCTGAGAATCTTACGTTTTATGATTTTTCCTTCAGCAAACTTGAATGAGGGTTTATTTTTTCCATGATAAACATTAGTTCTCATCGCTACCATTTTGTGGTACGTGCAACTTTTTGATCACTAATGATTAGCTTCTTTGTGAAGCAAATTGAGCAAAAAATATCAATACTGAATCCATTTTATTATTCATTATTAGGTAGAATTGACTTGTTTCTTTGTTCTGCAGGTCAATACAATCATGACAATATCAAATTTATATAAATGTTTGTAAAATTTTATTATTTGTGGCCAAAAGTTACTTTTAAAACACAATCTTTTTTTCAATCACCATATTTAGATACCTGTAATTTTTTTTATTCTTCTGAAGACAAAGTTGTGTGATGGTTTGTTTTTTGCAAGTAAAGCTATGAGATTTATTGGAAGCATTTTTGGTACATATTATTTTAATTACACTTTTTGATATGAGGTGTGAATAAACAACTTGAAATAGTTTAATCATTTTATTTTTTTATAGACTTTACCATGCAGTATAATTGACAATTAACTTTATCCTACAGGTCATTACAAATATGGTGGTGCCCAGTTTATATTGGTATTTTTTGTTTTACTACTTTTACATACTGTAATAAAATAACTTTTTAAAAAAAATACAGTGGAACCTTGAATTACGAGCATAATTGGTTCCGGCAGTGCGCTCTTAAACCAAGTTACTCTTATATCAAAGCAAATTTTCTCATAGGAAATTATTGAAATGCAGACAATTCATTCCACAACCCAAAAATATTTACTGCATTTATATAAAATTATTACAGTAATAAAAAATAATGTCCTGTATTCATATAAAATTATTACAGTGCACTACAAAATACTGTACAGTAAAAAAACATAAAAACAAATTAAACTGCACATTAGCTTACAATAGAATTGTTGGTGTGCGGAAGGTACACTATAGAGAAAAAAATAATGTATACATATGACAACCTTTATTCTAGTACAGTACACAAAAAACACACTCTAAATCTATTCTCCCCAAAATAAGGGCAGAACTTAGTTAGAGTTAGATTACAGTACAAGGAATGTGCTGTACTAGTTAGCAGAAAGAAAGTACAGTACTGTAACCACAAATGCAAATTGATAGACATGCTATATAGTATATACTGTACTGCACAATGTATGGCACATTGAAAATATAAAAATAGAATTTGACCCCCCCTATAAAGATTTGCCTTGACGTTGGCAGGGGCGGCTCAAATTATTGATCAATCATTTGCTAAAAATCTCAATTTGCATTATAGTACAGTTGGAATAATTGTGAATTTACACTAAAAACTTTTTTTTCCGCATGCCATTCTCAGGCAGTGCTGGCTCCCCCCCTCTTTGTTGTACTTTGGTTTGGTGTCTGACCCCCGCCATGCCGTGCACGCTTGACTTTGGTTTGCATATTCCTTCTGTTTCTATCTACATATATATAATTTGAAGAAAAAACAAAAAGCCAGCACCAAATGTGCACTTCAGCACTAAACATTCCAAACTGTACTTATTATAAAAATTTTGAGATTTTTGGCAAAAAATTGCAATTTCTTGAGCTGCCTCGCCACGTCACGGCAAATCTCATTTGAGGCAGTCCTACACTAAAATATTTTTATAAAATGTGCCATACGGCCTCACATATGAATAGTAGAACTGCTCTTAGCAGCACTCACCTGGTCTATTTCAATCCCGTACCCATGACTGAGTCATGGCTGTGGGCGGGACAGGTCCAAGCAAATGCTGCATGAAGTAAATAGCCTGTGGACAAAGCCTGATGACTTAATGTGAACAGTCACCAACCGCCAAAATCTAGACAGATGGAATACATCCCAAATGGGGTGCATAGCAAGGTGGAGGTCAACCACCGACCAATTCAATGAAGAAAAAACAAAAAGCCAGCACCAAATGTGCACTTCAGCACTAAACATTCCAAACTGTACTTATTATAAAAATTTTGAGATTTTTGGCAAAAAATTGCAATTTCTTGAGCTGCCTCGCCACGTCACGGCAAATCTCATTTGAGGCAGTCCTACACTAAAATATTTTTATAAAATGTGCCATACGGCCTCACATATGAATAGTAGAACTGCTCTTAGCAGCACTCACCTGGTCTATTTCAATCCCGTACCCATGACTGAGTCATGGCTGTGGGCGGGACAGGTCCAAGCAAATGCTGCATGAAGTAAATAGCCTGTGGACAAAGCCTGATGACTTAATGTGAACAGTCACCAACCGCCAAAATCTAGACAGATGGAATACATCCCAAATGGGGTGCATAGCAAGGTGGAGGTCAACCACCGACCAATTCAATGAAGAAAAAACAAAAAGCCAGCACCAAATGTGCACTTCAGCACTAAACATTCCAAACTGTACTTATTATAAAAATTTTGAGATTTTTGGCAAAAAATTGCAATTTCTTGAGCTGCCTCGCCACGTCACGGCAAATCTCATTTGAGGCAGTCCTACACTAAAATATTTTTATAAAATGTGCCATACGGCCTCACATATAAATAGTAGAACTGCTCTTAGCAGCACTCACCTGGTCTATTTCAATCCCGTACCCATGACTGAGTCATGGCTGTGGGCGGGACAGGTCCAAGCAAATGCTGCATGAAGTAAATAGCCTGTGGACAAAGCCTGATGACTTAATGTGAACAGTCACCAACCGCCAAAATCTAGACAGATGGAATACATCCCAAATGGGGTGCATAGCAAGGTGGAGGTCAACCACCGACCAATTCAATGAAGAAAAAACAAAAAGCCAGCACCAAATGTGCACTTCAGCACTAAACATTCCAAACTGTACTTATTATAAAAATTTTGAGATTTTTGGCAAAAAATTGCAATTTCTTGAGCTGCCTCGCCACGTCACAGCAAATCTCATTTGAGGCAGTCCTACACTAAAATATTTTTATAAAATGTGCCATACGGCCTCACATATAAATAGTAGAACTGCTCTTAGCAGCACTCACCTGGTCTATTTCAATCCCGTACCCATGACTGAGTCATGGCTGTGGGCGGGACAGGTCCAAGCAAATGCTGCATGAAGTAAATAGCCTGTGGACAAAGCCTGATGACTTAATGTGAACAGTCACCAACCGCCAAAATCTAGACAGATGGAATACATCCCAAATGGGGTGCATAGCAAGGTGGAGGTCAACCACCGACCAATTCAATGAAGAAAAAACAAAAAGCCAGCACCAAATGTGCACTTCAGCACTAAACATTCCAAACTGTACTTACAGTTAGGTCCAGAAATATTTGGACAGTGACACAATTTTCGCGAGTTGGGCTCTGCATGCCACCACATTGGATTTGAAATGAAACCTCTACAACAGAATTCAAGTGCAGATTGTAACGTTTAATTTGAAGGTTTGAACAAAAATATCTGATAGAAATTGTAGGAATTGTACACATTTCTTTACAAACACTCCACATTTTAGGAGGTCAAAAGTAATTGGACAAATAAACCAAACCCAAAAAAAATATTTTTATTTTCAATATTTTGTTGCGAATCCTTTGGAGGCAATCACTGCCTTAAGTCTGGAACCCATGGAAATCACCAAACGCTGGGTTTCCTCCTTCCTAATGCTTTGCCAGGCCTTTACAGCCGCAGCCTTCAGGTCTTGCTTGTTTGTGGGTCTTTCCGTCTTAAGTCTGGATTTGAGCAAGTGAAATGCATGCTCAATTGGGTTAAGATCTGGTGATTGACTTGGCCATTGCAGAGTGTTCCACTTTTTTGCACTCATGAACTCCTGGGTAGCTTTGGCTGTATGCTTGGGGTCATTGTCCATCTGTACTATGAAGCGCCATCCGATCAACTTTGCGGCATTTGGCTGAATCTGGGCTAAAAGTATATCCCGGTACACTTCAGAATTCATCCGGCTACTCTTGTCTGCTGTTATGTCATCAATAAACACAAGTGACCCAGTGCCATTGAAAGCCATGCATGCCCATGCCATCACGTCGCCTCCACCATGTTTTACAGAGGATGTGGTGTGCCTTGGATCATGTGCCGTTCCCTTTCTTCTCCAAACTTTTTTCTTCCCATCATTCTGGTACAGGTTGATCTTTGTCTCATCTGTCCATAGAATACTTTTCCAGAACTGAGCTGCCTTCATGAGGTGTTTTTCAGCAAATTTAACTCTGGCCTGTCTATTTTTGGAATTGATGAATGGTTTGCATCTAGATGTGAACCCTTTGTATTTACTTTCATGGAGTCTTCTCTTTACAGTTGACTTAGAGAGAGATACACCTACTTCACTGAGAGTGTTCTGGACTTCAGTTGATGTTGTGAACGGGTTCTTCTTCACCAAAGAAAGTATGCGGCGATCATCCACTACTGTTGTCATCCGTGGACGCCCAGGTCTTTTTGAGTTCCCAAGCTCACCAGTCAATTCCTTTTTTCTCAGAATGTACCCGACTGTTGATTTTGCTACTCCAAGCATGTCTGCTATCTCGCTGATGGATTTTTTCTTTTTTTTCAGCCTCAGGATGTTCTGCTTCACCTCAATTGAGAGTTCCTTAGACCGCATGTTGTCTGGTCACAGCAACAGCTTCCAAATGCAAAACCACACACCTGTAATCAACCCCAGACCTTTTAACTACTTCATTGATTACAGGTTAATGAGGGAGATGCCTTCAGAGTTAATTGCAGCCCTTAAAGTCCCTTGTCCAATTACTTTTGGTCCCTTGAAAAAGAGGAGGCTATGCATTACAGAGCTATGATTCCTAAACCCTTTCTCCGATTTGGATGTGAAAACTCTCATATTGCAGCTGGGAGTGTGCACTTTCAGCCCATATTATATATATAATTGTATTTCTGAACATGTTTTTGTAAACAGCTAAAATAACAAAACTTGTGTCACTGTCCAAATATTTCTGGACCTAACTGTATTATAAAAATTTTGAGATTTTTGGCAAAAAATTGCAATTTCTTGAGCTGCCTCGCCACGTCACGGCAAATCTCATTTGAGGCAGTCCTACACTAAAATATTTTTATAAAATGTGCCATACGGCCTCACATATGAATAGTAGAACTGCTCTTAGCAGCACTCACCTGGTCTATTTCAATCCCGTACCCATGACTGAGTCATGGCTGTGGGCGGGACAGGTCCAAGCAAATGCTGCATGAAGTAAATAGCCTGTGGACAAAGCCTGATGACTTAATGTGAACAGTCACCAACCGCCAAAATCTAGACAGATGGAATACATCCCAAATGGGGTGCATAGCAAGGTGGAGGTCAACCACCGACCAATTCAATGAAGAAAAAACAAAAAGCCAGCACCAAATGTGCACTTCAGCACTAAACATTCCAAACTGTACTTATTATAAAAATTTTGAGATTTTTGGCAAAAAATTGCAATTTCTTGAGCTGCCTCGCCACGTCACGGCAAATCTCATTTGAGGCAGTCCTACACTAAAATATTTTTATAAAATGTGCCATACGGCCTCACATATGAATAGTAGAACTGCTCTTAGCAGCACTCACCTGGTCTATTTCAATCCCGTACCTATGACTGAGTCATGGCTGTGGGCGGGACAGGTCCAAGCAAATGCTGCATGAAGTAAATAGCCTGTGGACAAAGCCTGATGACTTAATGTGAACAGTCACCAACCGCCAAAATCTAGACAGATGGAATACATCCCAAATGGGGTGCATAGCAAGGTGGAGGTCAACCACCGACCAATTCAATGAAGAAAAAACAAAAAGCCAGCACCAAATGTGCACTTCAGCACTAAACATTCCAAACTGTACTTATTATAAAAATTTTGAGATTTTTGGCAAAAAATTGCAATTTCTTGAGCTGCCTCGCCACGTCACGGCAAATCTCATTTGAGGCAGTCCTACACTAAAATATTTTTATAAAATGTGCCATACGGCCTCACATATGAATAGTAGAACTGCTCTTAGCAGCACTCACCTGGTCTATTTCAATCCCGTACCCATGACTGAGTCATGGCTGTGGGCGGGACAGGTCCAAGCAAATGCTGCATGAAGTAAATAGCCTGTGGACAAAGCCTGATGACTTAATGTGAACAGTCACCAACCGCCAAAATCTAGACAGATGGAATACATCCCAAATGGGGTGCATAGCAAGGTGGAGGTCAACCACCGACCAATTCAATGAAGAAAAAACAAAAAGCCAGCACCAAATGTGCACTTCAGCACTAAACATTCCAAACTGTACTTATTATAAAAATTTTGAGATTTTTGGCAAAAAATTGCAATTTCTTGAGCTGCCTCGCCACGTCACGGCAAATCTCATTTGAGGCAGTCCTACACTAAAATATTTTTATAAAATGTGCCATACGGCCTCACATATGAATAGTAGAACTGCTCTTAGCAGCACTCACCTGGTCTATTTCAATCCCGTACCCATGACTGAGTCATGGCTGTGGGCGGGACAGGTCCAAGCAAATGCTGCATGAAGTAAATAGCCTGTGGACAAAGCCTGATGACTTAATGTGAACAGTCACCAACCGCCAAAATCTAGACAGATGGAATACATCCCAAATGGGGTGCATAGCAAGGTGGAGGTCAACCACCGACCAATTCAATGAAGAAAAAACAAAAAGCCAGCACCAAATGTGCACTTCAGCACTAAACATTCCAAACTGTACTTATTATAAAAATTTTGAGATTTTTGGCAAAAAATTGCAATTTCTTGAGCTGCCTCGCCACGTCACGGCAAATCTCATTTGAGGCAGTCCTACACTAAAATATTTTTATAAAATGTGCCATACGGCCTCACATATGAATAGTAGAACTGCTCTTAGCAGCACTCACCTGGTCTATTTCAATCCCGTACCCATGACTGAGTCATGGCTGTGGGCGGGACAGGTCCAAGCAAATGCTGCATGAAGTAAATAGCCTGTGGACAAAGCCTGATGACTTAATGTGAACAGTCACCAACCGCCAAAATCTAGACAGATGGAATACATCCCAAATGGGGTGCATAGCAAGGTGGAGGTCAACCACCGACCAATTCAATGAAGAAAAAACAAAAAGCCAGCACCAAATGTGCACTTCAGCACTAAACATTCCAAACTGTACTTATTATAAAAAAATTTTGAGATTTTTGGCAAAAAATTGCAATTTCTTGAGCTGCCTCGCCACGTCACGGCAAATCTCATTTGAGGCAGTCCTACACTAAAATATTTTTATAAATATATATATATAATTTGGTGTCTGTTCACACACAGCTACCACGCCCTTTCCACAAGCATTGTTATTTAAGCACCATATGCTTGGGCCTGTTCCGCCTTCATTCATGACTGCTGGGTGGGCACTGTGAGGGCTAGTTCTGACATTGTCCCAGTGTGTGCGGCACACAGCTGCACGTGCTGGGACGTGGACTGCCTTTATTCGCAGTTTAGCCTGTCTTTGTAGCATGGGAGTGGTTATGACATGCATCAGGTATATGTTTGCTTTAATATGGTTCTGCTTTTAATTTAATTAGTTGGCCGTATGGCACATTGAAAATATAAATATAGAGTAGGACCCCACTATAGAGATTTGCCTTGACATTGGCAGGGGTGGCTCAAATTATTGATTAATCATTTGCTAAAAATCTCAATTTGCATTATAGTACAGTTGGAATAATTCTGAATTTACACTAAAAAAAATTTTTTGCATGCAGTGCTGGCTCCCCCCCTCTTTGTTGTACTGTACAATGGTATTCTGTATACAGTATACAGTACATATGTACAGAAAGGTACTTCCAGAACAGGTCAGAGCGCGGTGAAAGGACAGAACCAGAAGCATGCACGGTGAGTATTTGCTTATTGCAAATCATTGCTCTTAAACCAAATTACACATTTTTAAAAAGCTTTGCTTGTCTTGCAAACGCTCTCAAACCAAGATACTCTTAATCCAAGGTTCCACTGTAGATTTTTTTTTTTTTCACAAAACTGTATTAGGGCTTATTTTCTGTGTAATGAGGTGTTGGTATTATTTTTACTATTTTGAGATAAATACATTTTGTGAGGCAAGATGAACAGTAATCATATGTTTTACTATTTTAGGTTTTATACCTCTCTTGGAGGAGCCATTATTTCACTTGACAAATGGTCAAAGTCTTGCTTATCATGTAAAATATACAGTATCCTGTCCTCCTTAATAAATTCTTGTATGAAGATTCCTTTTTTTCTCTCATTTCTTTACAAAGATTGAATATCGCACTTCAAACATTTTTGGTTTTAAACTAATCCTTAAAATGTGAGGCCTCTTTGAAGATTCAAAAGCTTGTTTATGTGGATGATACTTTATTATATGATTATAATGAGTTGATAATACCAAATAATTTCATCTTTTTCACAGATAGTTGCAAAATTCTGTTTTCCAATGTATGAAGTTTAATCTGACATCCTTAAATTCAGATGTACCTTGGCATCTGCCATGATACCTCGACCTGCTGATAATCTTTCTTCTAGAGTACTTTGCTTTAAAATAAAACTGCACTTCCAGTTGATTTTTCAGAATACGCTTATATGTGTGGGTTCATGTACCATAACACTATTGATGGCTGTTATATGACATGTACCTGCCTTTTTTGAAGTTTTTTCCTGTGCACTAGAAGCCTCAATAGGTTCTCTTTGTCTCTCTGCTACTGTTCCCCTCACATCTCCCTAAACATCTTTCGTCAACTAATGTAATTTAAAATTTCACTGAAGACAGATCTGTAGACAAATTGGAGCAATTTTTGATAGTGAATGATGAATGTATAGAGACATATTTTGACTGATAGAGCGACAAAGATGCATATTTCTTTAATAAGATATATTACAAAATATGTTATCTTCACTTGCACTGTTGATTTAAAAAAATAAATAAATAAAAATAAGACTGTTTAAGCTTGTTCAGTCACTATCCAAAACGGAACTGTTTCTGACCATTTCATAACATCGGATACGCAAACAAATAGAACCAGAATGTGTGATGCTCTGCAGAAAAGCCCCAGCAATTACCAGTAATCTTCAATTTAAATTGAGTGTACAGATAAAATTACTGCACAGGCTAAATAATATAAGGGGACCAATACAAAATAGCTAGCTGTTGGCTAGATCATTGATTGTTTGGGTGACAATTATCGCGCGTGACGTTCCCATACACAGAATCGCTCGACCTGCCAATCGTATCTCATCAAGAAGAAAAGGATTGGCAGTCTAAAATAATAGCCATTTTGTCCACCAACCACTGTTCATCCTGGCTTACAAGCATGGTGATTTAGACAAGTTCAAATCTACACAACCTTCCTACAATATTCCACACGGTAATGCAGGAATACAAATAATGTTACAAATTTATATCAGCACAATGTAAATACAACATATTTCCATGAATGGGTTTATATCACACATGGGGGGACTTTTATCCTGAAATTTATATATACCATGGTTTAGGTTTATCTACATGTAAGGCTACTGAAAAACCCCAGCTGGCGGGCTTTATCTTGGCTGGATATGAAAAATTGGGGGGGGAGACCGCACGTTTATTTTTTAAAACTATTTAATTTTTTTTAAAAAAAAGCCGCATGTGGTTCATCTTGTTTTCATACACAGCCAAGTTGAGCGCACAGCTGGGGTCTGTAGCCTGTACCTATGTCAATTTTTTATTTATTTAATTATTTTTACTGTACAATATAGATGCACACAGCGCCTGTGGTTTGAAGCAGTCAGTTGACACGCTGTCACTTATAGTGGGGGTGCGTCTAACTGAAACCAATCACAGGCGCCGGTAGGCGGGGAAAGCAGTGAATATTCAATGAGAGTTAATTATTGACCCCGGAAATGAATGTTCTACCTGGAAGTGGTATACCGCCATAATGGATGCTCAGTAAGTAAAGTGCGCATGCTGCTGTCCCCCTATCCCTTCTACCAACACATTTTATCGCAGGATTCTGGTCCCCATAGACTTATATGGGGACCAGAATCCAGACTGGAACCAGGTTCAAAAACCAGATAACACGGACCTGCCGATCCCGGTCATCTGTGAGTCTGCCCATCACTATTTAGGAGGTTCTATCTAAAAGGCCAAAAACAGTATTCAGACATGCCTTCAACATATCCATTCATTTTAATGGGTAAATATACTCTACTACGCTATTCTGTAAGTCCAAAAAAAATCACAAAGCTTTATGCTTTGCCCCAATTCAAGTGACTGGATACATCAGGGGAGCATCTAAATATCATATTTTTGGATATTAAGCCAAAACCTCCCGATTACATGCTCAAAGGTAACGTAATGTGATCCCTCCCTTAGTCAATAACTATGACATCACTCCCCATGTAATAGATCTGAGTGACAGAAGCATAACCTCATGCAACCCACATGTAAAAGTAATTGATAGAAAATATTTCAAATGTGTTTTATAGACTCTGCTGTAAAATGTAGAATGCTACTGACAGCGAAACAGTTCCTTATTGGTCCCTCTTAGAAAGGTTAGACAAACAGCTATTTTGAGAAAAGTAATTAAATGTATCCTTCAACGATTTGTCAACAAGTATTTCATTTCAGTTGTATATAGCTAACATTCATCTATAGCTGCATTTTGCCATAATGTCATGGCTCTTACACAATACAGTGTTTAATGCGTTCCAAGATGAGCAAGACCCGAGTGTTATTGAAGCCAGAAAATCGATGAGTTAGAGTCGAAACTGACAGAGAGCTGGAAAAACAGTGACGTAGCAAAATATCACCGGAGAAAAAACCTCTTATTACTCAGGACTGTGTGGTCAAATTACTGAGGAAAAGCGCAAGCCATAAATATACAAAATTGTTTACCCTGGATGTGAAAATGAGTGCACAATACAGTAGAGTAAATATTAATATTTCTAAAGGGAAATTTATAGCAGCATAACTCTTCAGAGCCTTCAGCAACCTGAAATTGTAGCATCAGAACAGCACAGAGATTGCTTTCTATTGCTTCATCTACTACCGTTAATAATAACAGCAGTAGTAAGCATTAACCCCTTCAGGACACAGCTCTTTGGGGTGTTGAAGACACAACTGATTTTGTTTTCTTTTTCGTTTACTGTTTTACGGGAGTCATAACCTAATTAAAAAAATGTAATGATGTAGCAGTATGGGGGTTTGGGGTGTTTTTTGCAGGAAAAGTTGTGTTTTTTAATCCTTTCCCGATATGCTATGTGCAGTACTGTGCAAAAGTTTTAGGCAGGTGGGAAAAAATAAATTCTGCAAAGTAAAAATTCTTTTAAAAATAAAGGTGTTAATATTTATCAATGAACAAACTGCAAATCAAATAAATAATGCAGGGAAAAAAAAGAAAAAATGCACGGTTTCGCTGCGCTGCTCAGAAAGGTAGTGATGAGGTTATTTGGGATGTAGATTTATAAATTATTTGCATGCCACTACGCGTTTCGGGGGTACAACCTCCCCCTTCCTCAGGTAGCCTAGGCTAATAATAATAATTAATAATAATTAATAAATCTACATCCCAAATAACCTCATCACTACCTTTCTGAGCAGCGCAGCGAAACCGTGCATTTTTTCTTTTTTTTCCCTGCATCATTATCTCCCTATGGGAGCTCACGGGGCTGCTGCAGCCAGAACCAAGATCGTACTATCCGTTTGAATCTAACACCAGGGGCTGGGGAATCACCGCATCTGTGATCACGGGACCGTCTGACCCGGAGGAGGAGCTGCTATCAGACGCCGGTCCGGTGGCTGCACGCTGCACGTGGAAACCCCGATCGTGTGAGCAGAGTCCTGCGGAGTCAGGAGGACGGGATCCCTGCTGACAAGGAGCGGTGAACTTGCGATCCCCCTTCAATACCACTAACAGTGTTGTACCTGACGTACAACACTATCAGGTGAGTGTGCACCTTACATTGTACATACCTCAGTACATTAAGATCCCACACAGGAGCGACCTCTCTCTCTTTATTCAAATCAAATAAATAAAGGACAAATCTAAATCAAATCAATATTTGGTGGAACCAGTGCTTTTTTTGCAGCTGTACGTGCTTGTACAGCGTACCGTAAAATCTGAAGAGCGCTGAGGGCCAGCACCTCTGACTCTGTCCACATGGCTAATTTGTAAACTATACAAATTATCCATGTGTGGAGCGGAGGCACAAGCAGAGCAGCTACTGGAGGTGCAGCATCTGCGATGATGTCACGTACATGTGACTCTGGTGGGCGGAGTCATGCAGTTTTGTCCAGCGGGAAAGAAGCTGGAGAAGATGGAGGAGTGCAGGATATGTGAGAGAGGATGTGCAGAAGGCGGCAGGCTGTGCAGAGGGAAGAAGGATACAGGGGGGATAGAGTGAGATCAGGGGTATGGAGAATTGAGAGACGAGGGGGATGGAGGATGGAGAGATCAGGGGGATGGAGGATGGAAGGAGCAGGGGGATGGAGGATGGAGGGAACAGGGGGATGGAGAATGGAGAGAGCAGGGTTCATTGAGTTTTGTTTCGTCAAACTTGTCTTATATGGATAAAATAACACACTATTTCTCGGTCGGTGCGGCTCCGGCACGCAAAAGACCCCGAACAGACGTGGAGACAGAAACAAATCAGATGATAGAGCAGAACGTGGACATCAGTTCTTCAACTATCGAACCTGCATCAGCTAGTGTTAATGATCCTGATGAATTTGGTTGAAATTTGTCGTTTCTTATAGAATACAGCCTAGGTAAGTCGAAAAGCATATTTTGCAAGTGAAAAAAAATGATTATACAGTATTAGTCATTTTTTATTTTTCTTTTGAAATCTCAATTACATAGTTTTTAATTGAAATTAGCGTACAGACTACAAAACTGGATAATGAGAAAGAGCGCTGCACCGTCCATTGGACAAGTTGAGCTTGCTCAGTTTGCTCAGGCGGCACTATATTCAGGGGGGCGGCAATGCAGCCGGGGGGGCGGAGCTGTATGGGAACTGGCGTTTTCCTCCGCCCAGTGCCTCAACAGGTAAACCGTGCACAGGACCTCCCAGCCGCCCGACAGCACCCCCCTCCGAGCTCCTCAATCTCGGCCGCCGGCTGACAGATCCCCCCCCTGCTCCTCTATCTCGGCCGCCGGCGCCTGACAGCAGAGCTCCTCGCCTCAGACATGCGTACCGGCAAATATTTTTTTACAAAAAAAGCGCTGGGTGTAACCACCCTTTCACTTCAAAACAGCATCATATCTTCTACTTAGTCTAGGAGTAAGGTTTCTCCTTGTGGACAGTGCCAAGTCAGTGGAGTTTTAGTCTTACAGGCCTTGAAATGCCTCTGGGAATTTAAATATACAAATTTAAGAGGCTATTTGCATATTCTTATAAGTGGACTTGCACAAAGTCAGAGATTTTATAGGATTACAGTCGGTTGTATAAGTAACCAATTATACCAAACAGGTGATAATAATAATAATAATTTTCATATGTAGTTTGAAACAGTCATTAACAGAATCAGCTGTGTAAGAGGTATACAACTGGGTGAGGAACAGCCAACCTCTGCTGCAAAGGTGAGGTTGTGGAAGACAGTGTCTTGTCACATGTCATACACCATGACAAGAGTGAACACATCAAAAGATCTAAAGTAGTTATATTGCATCAGGCAACGATTTCCAAGCAGACTGGGTTTTAAGATGTGCTCTTTAACCCCTTCAGCCCCCAGCCTGTTTTCACCTTAAAGAACTGGCCATTTTTTGCAATTTTGACCAGTGTCACGTTATGAGGTTATAACTCTGGAAGGCTTCAACGGATCCTGGCGATTCTGACATTGTTTTTTCATGACATATTGTGCTTCATGTCAGTGGTAAATTTAGGCCGATATGTTTTGCGTTTATTTGGGAAAATTTGGAAATTTTGCAATTTTCAAAATTTGAAATTTTGTGCCCATAAATCTGAGAGATATATCACACAATATAGTCACTAAATAACATTTCCCACATGTCTACTTTACACCAGCGCAATTTTCGAAACAATTTTTTTTTTTCGTTAGGAAGTTAGAAGGGTTCAAAGTTCATCAGCAATTTTTCATTTTTCCAACAAAAATTACAAAAAAAAAATTTTAGGTACCACATCACATTTGGAGTGATTTGAGAAACCTAGGAGACAGAAAATACCCAGAGTGACCCCCATTCTAAAATCTGCACCCCTCACTCTGCTCAAAACAAGATCCAAAAAGTTTATTAACCCTTTAGGAGCTTCACAGCAACTAAAGCAGTGTAGAAGGAAAAAAGGAAAATTTTACTTTTTTTACACAAAAATGTTACTTTAGTCATAAAATTTAGCAGTTTCACAAGGGTATCAGGAAAAAGTGCACCAAAAACTTAATTGTGCAATTTCTCCTGAGTACACCGATATCGCATATGTGGTGGAAATCAATTGTTTGGGCGCACGGCAGGACTCAGAAAAGGAGCATCATTTGATTTTTTGAAAGCAAAATTGTCTGGAATCATTAGCGGATGCCATGTTGCGTTTGGAGACCCCCTGAGGTGCCTATCAGGGAGGGTGAGAGATGGGAGAGAGTGGGAAGCAGATCAAGGAGGGTGAGAGATGGGTGAGAGCGGGCAGCAGATCAGGGAGGGTGAGAGATGGGAGAGAGTGGGCAGCAGATCGGGGAGGGTGAGAGATGGTTGAGCAGGCAGTAGATCAGGGAAGGTGAGAGATGGGAGAGAGCAGGCAGCAGATCGGTGAGGGTGAGAGCAGGCAGTAGATGAGGATGGGAGAGAGGGGGCAGCGTCTGATGGGGAGAGCAGTGGCGGCAGATGGAGAGGGCTGCCGCAGATAGAGGAGATCGGTGGTGGATCGGCCGCGGTGGCAGCGGATCGGGGGATCGGGGGCAGGGGCTTACCAGGGCACTTGCAGGGATCGCTCTCTCAGAGTGAAGCTGAAGGGAGTGGTCACTGGCCCCAGATCCATGGTGATTGGAGAGATCGGTCAAAAGGCCGATCTCTCCAATCAGAGCTGGGGTGGGTGAAAGCAGCGATCACCCAGCTCCAGCCAATGATCAGTGCTAAAGCTGCACTGATATGGCTGGATTTCAATGTTTCAGCCATTTTCAATGACTGAAACATTACAGAGGCTGTGATTGGCTGAGCGGCGTTCGTCAGCCAATCACAGCCTCCGTAGGTCCGGGGAGGAGGCACCACCCCTCCTGAAGTCAGGTAGTGGTCCCCTCCTCCCCGGATCTAAGGTTTTTATGAACAGATCGCACTCACCGGGGCTCCGGGACCGCGATTTCGCCATGATGTACTGGGTACGTCATGGGTCGTTAAGCACCATGTCACCATGATGTACCCAGTACGTCATGGGTTGTTAAGGGGTTAAGCTTTTTTGAAGAATCACCAAGAAAAGGTCAATGTTATATATCGTAGATACAGTGGTCAGCCAAGCAAACTTGCAAACAAGTGCAGTAGATGAAAAACACATCATGCTTGATTCAATATCAGAAGATGTCTTGTAGTGCCATCAGCTCAAAATTTACAGCTACCAGTGGAACCAAGGTACACCCATTTACTAACATAGAGAAAAAAAAATCCAACAGCTCACCTAGACCTTGCAATTCATGTGGTGATAAAGGAAGAGAAGAAAAACGATCAAACGTCCATAAGGTGAAAAAGGTTTTTTATTGAGCAGTGCTAGAGGTGGACACACGGGTAAGGTTTAAAACACCAAACAGAAGCAACCGGCGATGTGACAGTCACAAAAATTAGTAGATGCCTGACTTGAGCATACATCAAAAATATATATGACAGTATGTAGATAACTGTATCAATCTATAAGTATAAATACATGATATATGTAATATAGGCTCTACTACTTCAATAACAGCCTATATGGCTGACATTGGTGCTAGCAAAAGTCAAGCATAAACTACGTGGAAGTATACATATAATTCGCTGTATAGTGATTGCAAAGATTCACCTCAAATAATTATAATAGTGAGGGCGATGACATAAGTACCACAAGGTACCAGCCAAAAAGGCAAATTAGCCACTACATACATCCAAGTGGAAGTGTAAGGTGCATAAAGCACAGGGCGGTGATGCAACTTACCACGTGTATAACAGAATAAAGAGTGACCGGCCGGAAGATCCGCCTACCCGACGGCCGTTTCGGGAACCGCCTTCATCGAGGGGGTGGAGCTATGCTGCATGACCAGCTCTAATAAACGCTCCTTGATAAAGCAACAGAGGGAAACACGTGTCGGAGTGAGGGCTCGTGGACGGTCTGTTATACCACCTGTATATATTGGTAAATATACCTTCTAACATATGATGCTTTTTGTTATATGTTTAATAATTGTCATTGCGTGTCAGTGCAGTGAGGTCTAGGAGGCTTGCACCTAATAGGATGGTTGTTTAAATTACTGCTTGGATATTTTGATACCATTTATTTAATTATTTATTCAACTATTTATCTATTTATTTCATCCATATTTGGTGGCCCCTATCTTCCCCCTCCCCCCTAGCACATCGGCACTTTAATTGCATATTTAGAAAATCTCTTTGAAGCAATTTTGTTTGGCATTTTTCTACATATATATTTAATATAGAAATAAGAACAAAAAAGAGCCACATAAAATATTATTGGCAACAACTCAATAATGATAATACCCAAAAAGAAGAGTCTTTAAATTTGCCATATATAAAAGACACTCAAACAAGCCATAATTATAAATGTATAAAACATTTTATTTAAATAATGCTGTGGATGTGTCAATAATTTAATCAAAGTGATATAGAAAAAGGACCAGAGAGAATGGGTGCTGAAAGGGAGAACACCCCACGTGTCCCGGAAGAAAATAAGAGAGAAAAAATCTCCAAAGGATCCAAACCCCCTCCCAGGGTAGTAGGTAACCACACAGGGGATGACAGCCCCCACGTGCTACCCCAGTTCTTTGTGATCCATCACCCTGGTAGGTGCAGCGCCCTTTGGGCTTTACTTAGGTTTACCTGATTTATTAGGCTTTACTATACCTCTGGGCTGTCATCCCCTGTGGGCTGACAAAACTAAAATGGATCCCAATCCAAAACAACTTGTGTTGGATAACCACAGCAAGATATATTGAGCCAGAGAAAAAAGTGGTATAACTCCATATAATAAAACAATAAATTTTATTTCACAATTTAAACATACATCATTATCAATAACAAGATTCACAGCAGTGGGTCCTCAAAAAACATAGGTGAGCTGGTATCATAGAGCAAAAAGTAATTGTAAACAATTCATGCAGAAACAGGTCAACAACTTTTGACAATAGTATTATAAGCAATTAGTTTTGAACTTTAATAGCAAGGAACAAACCAAAGATCTATTGGGGCTTTAAACAGTAAAACAGGGGACCCCTGAGGAAGAGGGTGAAATGCGCGTTGGGACAGGCAGGTGCTGCGGTATCCACTCTACTGGTCAGTATGGGTTCAGCTCTTTGACGTCTTTATGATTTACAGGGATTACCTCCTAGTTGGTAGGCTGTTTTACTGTTTAAAGCCCCAATAGATCTTTGGTTTGTTCCTTGGTATTAAAGTTCGAAACTAATTGCTTATAATACTATTGTCAAAAGTTGTTGACCTGTTTCTGCATGAATTGTTTACAATTACTTTTTGCTCTATGATACCAGCTCACCTATGTTTTTTGAGGACCCACTGCTGTGAATCTTGTTATTGATAATGATGTATGTTTTAATTGTGAAATAAAATTTATTGTTTTATTATATGGAGTTATACCACTTTTTTCTCTGGCTCAAAATAAAACTAAAATGGAACTGCTTGGCCATAATGACCATTGATACATTTGAAGGAAAAAGGGAGAAGCTTTGAAGCCTAAGAACACCATCCCAATTGTGAAACACGGGTGGCAGCATCATGTTGTGGAATTGTTTTCCTGCAGAAGGGACTGGTACACTTCACAAAATAGATGGCATCATGAGGAAAGAAGATTATGTGGCAATACTGAAGCAACATCTCAAGACATCAGCCAAGAACTTACAGCTTGGGCGGAAATGGGTCTTCCAAATGGGACAATGACCCAAAGAATACTGCCCAACTGGTTACAAAGTGGATTAAGGATAACAAAGTCAATGTTTGGGAGTGGGAATCACAAAGCCCTGATCTCAATCCTTTTGAAAATTTATGGGCAAAGCTGAAAAGGCAGGTGCGAACAAGACAACCTACAAACATGGCTCAGATACACCAGTTCTGTCAAGCGAAATGAGCCCAAAAGCTATTGTGAGAAGCATGTGGAAGGATATCCAAAATGTTTGACCCAAGCCATACAGTTTAAGGGCAATGGTACCACATACTAATGAAGTGTATGTAAACTGTTGACTTTGCAGAAAGTAAAAAAAATGCCTTAAAACATTCTCTCTCTTATAATTTTGGCATTTAAATTGCTTAAATTGTTACGGTTCGGGGTTCTCCTGAGCCTCGAACGGCTCCTGCCCCATCCTTATTGCCTGCGGTGGTGTCAACTGGCTCTCCTGTGCCATCTATCTGCCGCTCCAGGTGCTTGACTGCTAAGCATCAGGTGTCCAGGGTCTTTGTTCATTCTGAGGCTAAAGGCCGCTTTACACACTGCGATATCGGTATAGATATCGCCAGCGTGCGTACCCGCCCCCATCGGTTGTGCGACATTTGCCAATTGCTGCCCGTGTTGCACAACATCGCCCAGACCCGTTACACGGACATACCTTCCCTGCGACGTCGCTGTGACCGGTGAACCGCCTCCTTTCTAAGGGGGCGGTTCGTTCAGCGCCACAGCGACGTCACAGCAGCGTCACTGAACCGCCGGCCAATAGAAGCGGAGGGGCGGAGATGAGCGGGACGTAACATCCCACCCACCTCCTTCCTTCCGCATTGTGGCCGGGACGCAGGTAAGGTGAGGTTCCTCGTTCCTGCGGTGTCACACGGAGCGATGTGTGCTGCCGCAGGAACGAGGAACAACTTCGTTACTGCTGCAGTAACGATATTTGAGAATGGACCCCCATGTCACCGATGAGCGATTTTGCACGCTTTTGCGACGATGCAAAATTGCTCATAGGTGTCACATGCAACGGCATCGCTAAAGCGACCGGATGTGCATCACAAAATCCGTGACCCCAACGAGATCACTTAAGCGATGTCGTAGCGTGTAAAGCCCGCTTAAGTCCCTGTTTTGCCCTACAGTGCATGCCTTTCCTGGATCTAAGTGCGGGATTCCCGCTACTGCGCACACACATGACGTCACCAGTGACACAGTGGTTCCCGATTGGCCTTTGCTGATGTTATAGATGACGCGGCATCTGCTGATTGGCTGTCGATGATGTCAGCGGTGATGCACTGCTGCTGATTGGCCGTCGATGATGTCATTGGTGACATGGCGGTCCCTGAGTGGCTGTGGCCGGCGCCATTGCCATCTGGTGCTTGTATTGGGGCAGGGTTTAGTCTATAAAAGACCCTGGACAACACCCATGGCTGGTTCTATAGCACTAACTAAGTAGTGCAGCCATATAGCAGCCATTGCGCTAATCCAGCCCAGTAGCGTCTGTGACAGGGATGCATGCAATGATGAAAGTGGTGGACAGGGTTAGGTGTCTGGTGCCCATTGCGCCAAGATTTTCGGCAGCTCAGTGAAGCTAGTTGAGCTGCGCCTATTGTCCTGGTGCGCCCCCTGCGCATACAGTTTCCCATAGGAATCCCTATGCTGTTAACAGGAGAGGTCCGGTACTCGGTGGGTGTGTTGCTAACACCAACGATTGTTTTTTTATTTTCGTGTTTCACTGAAGTTGTGCCATACAGCAGCTTGTCAATCTGTGGTTTTGTCATCTGCCCAGAGGACCTTGGGAGACGTTAGAGCTGTTATTAGTTTTGCTCTAACTAATTGTTCCTCCCATGTAACAATAAATAATTTTGGAAATCCTTATTGACCTAAAAGAGGAAAGGTTTATTCTGATTTCATGTCATATAGTGAGAAAAATATGCATATGTGTCTTTTTAGATACTGTACGTAAACTTCTGGTTTTAACTGTGCATACACAGCTTTATATATTAGAAAATTAAAAATGCCGCTTAGGGACCCTCTTATTATGATACACAGCCAAGAAAAGAACATAGCTGGGGGCTGCAACCTGTAGCCGTATGCTTTATCTGCACTGGATATCACAATATGGAGAGACCCTACCCCAATTATTTATTTAGTTTTATACTATAGGTTTTATACTATAGGTATGCAGACAGCATGTGTGATTCCGAAAATGATTTACTAATTTTGTATCAATTAACAAAGTACATAGTGAGTAAACAAAAGAGAAGACTAAATCAAATCAATATTTGGTGATTGCGAAAAAAACCCCCAAAAAAACGGCTCATGCTGTGAACCATGTGAGTCGGCACTCCAGTGAGAGCTATGAAATCCTCATAATGGCTCTCACTAGGCGTAAAATTTCTTTGTTTGACAGCTGAAACTCTGCCCATCCGAATTGACTGCACATTAATTTAATTGGCTGCCTGCAAGTGGGCGAGTTTTTAGACAATGGTGGGCAGGTTTTCACCTGCATTAACCTGGGATGAACACATATTTGCAAACATTAATCTGATTTTTTTAGAGTAATGACTTCTCCCTGGCAGAGTGGTCTTTCCACCCATGTTGATACAGTACTCTTTTCACTGCGGGTAATACAATCTTTCCAGCTTCCACCAGCATCTTCACAAGGTCTTTTGCTTTTGTTCTTGGGTTGATATGCACATGTTTGACCAAAGCATATTCATCTTTGACACACAGAGCCCGTCTCCTTCCTGAGCGATATGATAGCTGGACATTCCCATCTTGTTTGTACTTGCATATAATTGTTTGTACAGATGAACGAGGGACTTTCAGGTAACTGGAAATTCCACCCAAGGATGAATCAGACAAGTTCACAAATCTCTTCTTGAGAACTTGGCTGCTTTCTTTTGACTTTCCTATCATGCTACACAAAAAAGCAGTGTGTTTCAGGTGTGCAGTAAAATATATCCAGAGATGTGTCTCTAACTCAGATGTTGGCAATAACCCTATCAGAAGCTTCCTAAGACATGATAACATCAAAGGGGCTGTCAGCAGGCTGAGGGCACTCACTATTCTAGTGCAGCTTATTAGAAGGGGAGTGAGGGGGGCACAAAGGATAACAGCACTGTTTTGCCCCTCAATGGGTGCTTCAACAGATCCACTGTTGAATCTGTTGAAGCACCAGTTGAGGTGCGAAACAGTGCTGTCATCTTTTGTGCCCCCCTTACTCCCCTTCTGCCTATTATGTCTATAGTCAAGATGAAATGAAATAGGCTGCACTGGAATGGTGAGTGCCCTCAGCCGGCTTTTTGAAAATTATTTTGGCATTTGTCAGTCTGAGAAAGATTCTCACTTGGGGGCAAAAACAACATTTTAGTATGTCCACAAAAAAAGCCTCCCTAACTCGCCCGAAAAAGCTCTGTTTATGTTTATTTCACATTCAGGGTCTGTAGTTGGCTGAGTGATAATTGTTATGGACATTATAATGATCAAAGCATGTGACACATAGGATAGAGAAAATATAGACTTAAATGCATGACTTAGACTTAAGGGGGCTTTACACGGTAGCAATATCGGTAACGATATCGCTATCGTGCGTACCCGCCCCCATCGTTTGTGCAACATGGGCATATCGCTGCCCGTCGCGCACAAAATCGCGCTCCCCCGTCACACGGCTTACCTGCCCAGCGACGTCGCTATGGCCGGCGATCCGCCTACTTTCTAAGGGGACGGTGCGTCCGGTGTCACAGCGACGTCACTAAGCGGCCGCCCAATAGAAGCGGAGGGGCGGACATGAGCGGGACGTAAACATCCCGCCCACCTCCTTCCTTCCGCATAGCTGGTGGAGGCAGGTAAGGAGATGTTCCTCGCTCCTGCGGTGTAACACACAGCAATGTGTGCTGCCGCAGGAACGAGGAACAACATCGCTAATGAGAGGTGAACGATTTTTGGTTTTAGGACGACCTCTCCATGGCAAACGATTTTTGCCACTTTTGCGATTGTTTTAGGTCGCACATAAGTGTCACACGCTGCGATAACGTTAATGACGCCGGATGTGCGTCACGAACGACGCGACCCCGACGATAAAACATTAACGATATCGTAGTGTGTAAAGCCCCCTTTAAGCTTAACTACAGTAGCTCAGCAGGCACTATCATACAAGGCAGGTCAATTCACATCTGGCATCAACTCCATATATTACCTGGTTTTCCACTGCACTAGAGCAACGGGATGAGCCGCGTAAAGCACCTGAATTGGCTCATTTAATTGATGTGCCACTTCTGGGGTGGCTGAGCACTGCTATTTTTAGGCTGGGAAGGGCCAAATAACCATGGCCCTTTCCACTCTAATAATATCAGCCCTCAGTTGTCTGCTGTCCCTAGACTGGTTTTGAAAAAAATGGGATGGACCCCACGCCGTTTTCTTAAATTATTTTTTGAGTGAGGGTTGCAGTCCGCAGCTGCTACTGTACCTTTGCTGGTTATGAACATTCGAGGATACCCCTTGTCATTTTTTCAAAAAATATTTATTAATTCTGCTAAATATCTGTACAAGCTATCTATCTATCCATCTCTCTCTATCTTTCTATCTGTCTATGTGTCTAAGAGAAGTTGACATGCTGCAGCTTGGAAAAACACACTGCAGGTCAGTTTATGCAGCGTAGAAGAGAAGCACAGTAGACATAAGATTTCTCGTAAGCCCATCCATTTGGCTTGTGCTGTAAAATGCAGTGTTTTGGACTATTTTTTTAAAAAAGCTATTTTAAAAATAATATTTATTCACTTATATAGCACCATTAATTCCATAGCAATTTATATACAGTACAGACCAAACGTTTTTACACACCTTCTCATTCAAAGAGTTTTCTTTATTTTCAGGACTCTGAAAATTGTAGATTCACATTGAAGGCATCAAAACTATGAATTAAAACATGTGGAAGGAAATACTTAAAAAAGAGTGAAACAACTGAAAATATGTCTTATATTCTAGGTTCTTCAAAGTAGCCACCTTTTGCTTTCATTACTACTTTTCACACTTTTGGCATTCTCTTGATGAGCTTCAAGAGGTAATCACCGGAAATGGTTTTCCAACAGTCTTGAAGGAGTTTCCAGAGATGCTTAGCACTTGTTGACCCTTTTGCCTTCACTCTGCGGTCCAGCTCACCCCAAACCATCTCGAGTGGGTTCAGGTCTGGTGAGTGTGGAGGCCAGGTCATCTGGCGTATCACCCCATCACTTTCCTTCTTGGTCAAACAGCCCTTACACAGTCTGGAGGTGTGTTTGGGGTCATTGTCCTGTTGAAAAATAAATGATTGTCGAACTAAACGCAAACCGGATGGAATAGCACACCACTGCAAGATGCTGTGGTAGGCATGCTGGTTTAGTATGCCTTCAATTTTGAATAAATCCCCAACAGTGTCACAAGCAAAGCACCCCCACACCGTCACACCTCCTCCTCCCTGCTTCACGGTGGGAACCAGGCATGTAGAGTTCACCTTTTCTACAAAGACACGGTGGTTGGATCCAAAGATCTCAAATTTGGACTCATCAGACCAAAGCACAGATTTCCACTGGTCTAATGTCCATTCCTTATGTTCTTTAGCCCAAACAAGTCTCTTCTGCTTGTTGCCTGTCCTTAGCAGTGGTTTCCTAGCAGCTATTTTACCATGAAAGCCTGCTGCACAAAGTCTCCTCTTAACAGTTGTTCTAGAGATGAAAAGGTGTGTCCAAACTTTTGGTCTGTACTGTACATCAACAACACTGTCCCCATAGGGGCTCATAATTTAAATACCCTATCAATATGTCTTTGGAATAAACTCACACAGATACTGGGAGAACACACAAAATCTTTGCAGATGTTGTTCTTGGTGGGAGTTGAACCCAATCCTCCTGCGCTGCAAGACTGCAGTGCTAACCACTGAGCTACTGGTCTTTGGTTTAGTTTGCTACATAAATATAGAGGAATTGAGTAGACAATAATTCTGCAATATATAATCACAAAAATTTCTATAAGATCGAATAACCTTTTTAAGATACAACATACAAAAGTGTTGTGTAATGAACCATCATTAATAAGCGCATGTAATATTGCATCCTTTTCATAAATTCTATTATTTTAAATGACATTTCTGCGAATAGACTTATTTTCACACTGAGTAGAATCTAGGGAACAATACATTTAAGAACATTTTGTACTTCTGGGAAGAGTATCAAACTGTGTAATACTATTGTCCCTGAAGTACATAACAATCAGCAGCGGATGACACTGCATTAAAAAGTCTTGGTTATCCATGATTAAGCTTTATGAAGGTATGTGAAACGTAGATGTGAACATTATAGCAAAGGAAAGTGAACATAGTAGATTTAAAGGGAAGCTATCATCAGAAATTGAGCTTTTGTTTAAATAATTTTTTTGTATACAATGTTTTGGGGTTTTTGTTTTGTTTTTTTTAAATATTTGGTGGGGGGGGGGGGGTTCATATCACAATCTTTATTACAAAACAAAATAGTAAACTTGCAATTTTAACATTGGCCACTAGGGCTTTTATAGACTCATACATTTCAACATACTTTACAGCAGGCTCCTTATCAGCAGAGGCAAGAATACAATGAATGATAACACCTTTAGGCCTCCTTCAAAAGGCCATGTTTCCAGTACGTGTGATATCCTTTTTTTCACAGATACAACACATACCCATTATAACTTATAGGCATGCACACATGTCCATTTTTACTGGTACTACGGATAACAAGGGGCAATACAAGGCTATGCATCTGTGAAATACACGTACAGCACTCGGATGGCATTTGTATACAATCCGTGTGCTGTACATGTTTAACATTTCAAAGTATAAGAGAAGCTTTGTAATTTATTTATTTCTTGATCCATACTGGAAAACACTGATGACACACTGATGGTAAAAACAGATATCGATGAGAGAATAAAGATGGCCGCTGGAGAGACCAGACACACATGAGGGAGCTCCATACTCAGAGAAGTTAATCTGTGCCATCCACCCACAGGAGTGCCTCACTACACACCCTGCTCTACTCTAATAGATGCCCAGTGCCCAGGAGACCAGACAGCAGCGATTTTAAACCAGCTTCTTGCCCCAGAATCTGCCTGCAAGACCTCTTTAATCTGCGGCCTACTACTGAGCCTGAAGCAGGGACCTCGTGCTGGAAAAGCAATATCTCCCTGAGGACATCTGCTGTGCCACCCTCTCCCCCTCCCACCTACAACAGATCTGCTGTGCAAGCCCGACTGAGGGGTGAGTGAACTTCTTGGGGGTGCCCCTGGTGTCTAGAGGCCTCCTGCATGCAGCATTCCATGGGGTCTGCTGCCATCAGCCATTACAGGCCTCTCCCTACCCCCTCTCTGATGCCTTAGGCTGCTTTCACACTACGTCTTTTTAACATGCGTCCTGAACTTTTTTTTTGCTGCAAAAGCGGATCCTGCTTTTACAGCAAAAAACGCATGCAAACGCATGTGTTACTTTGCAGGATCCTGTCACTGGATGTTTAGGGGCGGGCATTGGAGTCATGTGATCGGGAGTGATGGGAACTAAACGTGCCAGACTGGGAGCCGGCTTCTTACAACTGCGGAGGTTCGTAACCAAGGTAAACATCGGGTATACTTGCTTGGATACCCGATATTTACTTTGGTTACGAGCGTCTGCAGCTGCTAGGAGCCGGGCTCCCTGCACACGTAACCAACGTAAACATCGGGTAACTAAGATAAGTGGTTACCCGATATTTACCTTGGTTACGAGTGTCCGCAGCTCTCAGGTGGAGGAGAGGGAGGGGGAGAGACGGAGAGGGAGGGGGAGAGACAGAGAGAGAGGGAGGAGAGAGACAGAGAGGTAGGAGAGAGATAGACTGATCACGGGGCTGGTTTCTGTGCATGCTCAGTAGAGCAAGCAGGATCCTGTCTATCAGCATGCCAGCGTTCACCTGCGTTTGCATGCTGTTTAGTCAGGATCCAGCAATTTGCAGTGTTTGGACGCAGCTCAAAAACATGTAGCGTTTTTGAAAGATGTTAAAAAACTGCAACTCGCTGGATCCTCACTATAACGCACGCAAACGCAGGTGAACGCATGTTAACGCGAGTCCATTGCAAATGCATTGTAATTAAAACACATTTGCACTGGATCCGTTTTTGCGTTAAAAAAACGTTCAGGACGCATGTTAAAAAGACGTAGTGTGAAAGCAGCCTTACCTGTAGATGCTGCTGCCTTTTACCAGGGGCAGACTGGCCCACCAGGAGGTCGGGAGAACCCCCGGTGGGCCTCTGCTATTGATGGCCATGCCCCCTAGGCCCCGCCCCCCTAACCCCCCCTGGGCCCCTATGGATGTGTGTGAGAGGCCCCCCCCCCGGCCGGTAATTTCACTAATCATATCGGCACATTGCCGATATGATTAGTGACAATCCCATTCCCTCTGGAGCGGCAAGCAGGGAGAGCGATCTCCAGCTGTGCCTGCTGTCACTGTCAGTGTCGCGCGGCTCTGATTCATCTGCGCAGCGACACTGCAGGAGGAAGCAGTCTCAGAGGGATGACTGCTTCCTTCCTGTGCAGGTGCTGGCAGCATCGCGCGGCGCGCTGCGGAAGACGGACCGGCGTCACCCCACTGGCTGCAGCAGCACGTGAGTATAGAAGGCGGGGGCCTCGGGGGAGGGTGCGGGGCCCCGGGGGGAGGGGTGCGGGGGCCCGGGGAGCGAGCAGGGGCCCCGTGGGGGGGTGCGGGGGCCCGGAGAGCGAGCAGGGGCCCCGGGGGGGTGCGGGGGCCCAGAGAGCGAGCAGGGGCCCCGGGGGGGAGTGCAGGGGCCCAGGACGGGTGTACAGGGCCCCCGGAGTGGGGGTGCGGGGGCCCGGGGAGCGAGCAGGGGCTCCGGGGGGGTGTGCGGGGGCCCGGAGAGCGAGCAGGGGCCCCGGGGGGGAGTGCAGG
Organism: Anomaloglossus baeobatrachus; assembly: GCF_048569485.1. NCBI lineage: Eukaryota > Metazoa > Chordata > Amphibia > Anura > Aromobatidae > Anomaloglossus > Anomaloglossus baeobatrachus. Next base: position 496,719,709 of record NC_134354.1, read on the forward strand.
GGCCCAGGACGGGTGTACGGGGCCCCCGGAGGGGGGGGTGCAAGGTCCCGGGGAGTGAGCAGGGGCCCAGTGGCATAGCAAAGGGGGGGCAGAGGGGGCGGTCCGCCCCGGGTGGCACGTGTCAAGGGGGCGGCATGTTGACCACTCGCCTTCAGTTCTGCTGCCCCCGGGCCGAGTTCCGGGGACCGGAGTCCTCAGCAGGAAACTGTGGCTGCTGTCTCTTTAAGGCACGCAGACCACAGTGTCCTGCTGCTTTAAGCTTCATCTGTGGGCGGAGCTACCGCCCGGCGTCCTGCTCTGTCTCAGAGAGATGAAGTGCCAGCCAGTAACCCCCAGCAGAACGCTGGCCTCCGGCGCTGTGTGGGCCCCCTCTCATCCGTGTCCGAGCAGTAAGTGCTACCCCCCTCCCCCCCTCGACCTGTATACTCCCTCCCAGCCACCCCAGTGAGCTGCATGGGCTTTCCCCACCTCAGGAGCTGCGTGTGCGGGCCCCCAGGAGCCGTGTGTGTTGGTGCAGGCTCACCTCTGCTACATCTGCCCTGTGCTTGGTGTGGGCTCAGCTCTGCTACATCTGCCCTGTGCTTGGTGTGGGCTCAGCTCTGCTACATCTGCCCTGTGCTTGGTGTGGGCTCAGCTCTGCTACATCTGCCCTGTGTCTGGTGCGGGCTCAGCTCTGCTACATCTGCCCTGTGTCTGGTGCGGGCTCAGCTCTGCTACATCTGCCCTGTGTCTGGTGCGGGCTCAGCTCTGCTACATCTGCCCTGTGTCTGGTGCGGGCTCAGCTCTGCTACATCTGCCCTGTGTCTGGTGTGGGCTCAGCTCTGCTACATCTGCCCTGTGTCTGGTGCGGGCTCAGCTCTGCTACATCTGCCCTGTGTCTGGTGCGGGCTCAGCTCTGCTACATCTGCCCTGTGTCTGGTGCAGGCTCACCTCTGCTACATCTGCCCTGTGTATGGTGCGGGCTCAGCTCTGCTACATCTGCCCTGTGTCTGGTGCGGGCTCAGCTCTGCTACATCTGCCCTGTGTCTGGTGCGGGCTCAGCTCTGCTACATCTGCCCTGTGTCTGGTGTGGGCTCAGCTCTGCTACATCTGCCCTGTGTCTGGTGCGGGCTCAGCTCTGCTACATCTGCCCTGTGTCTGGTGCGGGCTCAGCTCTGCTACATCTGCCCTGTGTCTGGTGCAGGCTCACCTCTGCTACATCTGCCCTGTGTATGGTGCGGGCTCAGCTCTGCTACATCTGCCCTGTGTCTGGTGCGGGCTCAGCTCTGCTACATCTGCCCTGTGTCTGGTGCGGGCTCAGCTCGGCTACATCTGCCCTGTGTCTGGTGCGGGCTCAGCTCTGCTACATCTGCCCTGTGTCTGGTGCGGGCTCAGCTCGGCTACATCTGCCCTGTGTCTGGTGCGGGCTCAGCTCTGCTACATCTGCCCTGTGTCTGGTGCGGGCTCAGCTCGGCTACATCTGCCCTGTGTCTGGTGCGGGCTCAGCTCAGCTATTCAACATCCAATCTTCCACCCCAGGCGGAAAAAGCGGATTTCCCAAAACCGGAAACAATGACGACGATTGGGGGAGTATGTGTGATCTAATGAATGAATTATCGCAACATGCCAAAGTAGCCCCGATTGTGGGGTGATCTCTCAGATGTTTTACTCTGCTGGAACCCACCCATGGAATGCCCGGTAAATATACATCTGTGAAGTCTTGTTCCACTCCTACCCAGGCCTTCATCTCACCGTTCCTACACCAGTCCAGAATTCTGGAAAGATGAGTAGCTAAGTAATATGATTTGAAATTAGGAAGTGCGGTCCCTCCAGCCGTCTTGGAGCGGTGCAGGATCTTTCTGCTAATTCGTGGTGGTTTGTCTCCCCAGATGAATTTAGTTTGGATTGATGTGAGGCTTTTAAAGAATGATGAAGGGATCATAATTGGGAGGGCTTGAAGGATATATAATATCCTGGGAAGGATGTTCATTTTAAAAATTGCAATCCTCCCAAACCATGTGAAAGTGTTCTTCCTCCACATCGAGCAATCATTTTGGACTTCCTGTAATATCTTAGGAAAATTTAGGGAGAAGGTCTGGCGGGTGTCCCTCAGGAGCACAGTGCCAAGGTACTTGATCGAAGAGTTCGCCCAGTGAAACTTGTAAGACCCCTTCAATGGTGCCAAGGCAGTGTGAGCTGAATTAATGTTTAATGCCTCTGATTTCGCTTTATCGGCATACAGAACACAGGCATTTTACCTGGAAGTGAGGTCAAGAGGTTTCCTGTTGACCTCACTTCCTGGCAAAGTTCAGGAAAGCCCCCGGTGTCGCCAAAGTGCCCGCCCTGACCCCCTCCCGAAAATCCAACATGGCCACGCGCACAGCAGCGCACTGGCCGCCCTACTCCTCTGTTTCTGTCGCATGTGCAATAACACATGCGACAGAAAACTGCTCCCCAGGCCCTGCCAGGTCACCCCCTATTCCTGCCCGGTGTCCCCCGGTAACCCCCGTACCTGTCACAGCGCTGATCCCCCGCGGCCCCCTCCTCCTTCACAGTGCGCGCCGGTCACATGTGCCGAGCAGCTGACAGCTTCCTGTGTTTAGTGTGAGCTGCGCTGGCTGCTGCTCGCACACTACAGCTGTGATCCGGGGAGAGTGGGTGCAGATTCTTTGCACCCACTCTCCTCAAATGGAGGGTCTGCACTACTAGAAAATGGGGGACACGTTCCCTGAGCGTGCCCCCCATATTCTAGAAGGTCCAGAGGCGACGTGGGACGTCAAAAATGGATACTTCGGACCAAATTTTTTTTCTTTTCTTTTCAATAAATTGGTGAAAGAGGATATGTTTTTGGGGAGTGTTTTTTCAAATAAATGTTTTTTTTGTTGTCAATTTTTTTTGCTATTACTGTCAATTAGTTATGTCTGGTATCAAATAGACGCCGTGACATCACTAATTGCTGGGCTTGATGCCAGGTGACATTACACATCTGGTATCAACCCCATATATTACCCCGTTTGCCACCACACCAGGGCAACAGGATGAGTTGGGGCGAAGCGCCAGGATTGGCGCATCTAATGGATGCGCCACTTCTGGGGCGGCTGCGGCCTGCTATTTTTAGGCTGGGAAGAGTCCAATAACCAAGACTGGATTTTCCGGTCAATCATGAGAGAGGGCTATCACAGAGTGCTACACTTTGGTAGTGGAAACGCCTGGCCAACAAAGGACCAACTTATGAGCTCCCAAACTCCCCATGCCCTCGATGTATGGAGATCCAACCAATTGACACATTTCTTGAAATCCCTTCCTCCTAGATCCCATTTTTCTAACTCTTTGACACCTTTTGAAAAGGAATGTATGAGCACGGGTCCCGTTAGACATACCCTTTCTATGGCATATAATCTTATTAACACACCCACTGGGAACACTAAAACCAAATTTCAATCACAATGGGAGGACGATCTTCAAATCCAGTTTTCTGAGGCCCAATGGGAAAAGATATGTTCTCTTACCCATCGATCCTCTATCTCGTCCCGTGATCAGGAAGCGAGTTTTAAGTTGCTCACCAGATGGTACAGAGTTCCTACTAGACTGCACTCAATCTTCCCAGAAGTGAGCCCACTCTGTTGGAGATGTGATGAGGAGAATGGTAGTCTGATGCATATTTTCTGGTCATGTAGGCGCCTTGCCCCGTTTTGGGAGAATGTACAAACAGTTATACATAAAGTTCCTAGCTTGACCACCGCTCTGGATCCAGCCCTTGTCCTTTTACATCATTGTGACATCTCAACGAAAAAGTACAAGAATTCCTTACTACGACACTTAATCATGGCAGCCAGAGCTTGCATACCTCTCTTGTGGAAAAAAGATAACCCTCCTACGATGGCAATGTGGTTCGCCAGGATAAACGAGACGATGTTGCTCGAAGACCTCACTTCCATAATTCACAACTCTCAAGACCGGTTTGTTAGAACCTGGTATAACTGGACAGAGTTTAAGGGATCTGATGATTACATTTCACTGTTGGAGACAGGTTGAATTTGCACTGTCAGTGTCTGGAACCTCCCCCCCCCCCACATCTCCATCCTGACAAATTCACCTACCCTTTTTGACCCCATCCCTCCCACCTTTTTCTTCTCTGACTTTCTTTTCTCACTTTTTCTTTCTTGTTCATGTTTTACTCAGTATCTTCTATTCTGCCAACTCACACTTGAGTTACGGCCCCGGTTTTGTTCACTCCTCTAAGGTGGCCTTGTTATATAGTATAAAAAGTTTTTATGTTGATCCTCCGACAGTAGTTGGTTACAGTTCTCATCGTTGTTTATACAGTCTTGAGTTTTGTATCTCCCCATATTTTAGGAATTGATCTGCTAACATTTCCTCGATACAATGCTTGTGTTCTGACATTGTGCTTTACTCTGTACAATACGGTGTTTCCTGTGTTATTGATAATGTTAATAAAAGTTAAATTTATAAAAAAAAAAAACAGATATCGATGACATAATGATCCAAATCACTGATGACACCCCTACTGTTTTTTCACATATGTGTTTTATATGAACGTGGGTCGTATACGCAGCTGATAACACAGGATCCACCAATTGCAAAATACAACATCACAGCTGACGGATTCCCCTCTCCTTCCACAATGACCTATGCACACGCTCATTAGATGCTTCAATATAAAAGATAAAGTCAAACTTTGTTATTTGTTCCTAATGTACATGTGTTGTTTCCTGAAACAACAGGAAGTTAGAGTCTAAACAGGGCCCAGTGGCCAGTGTGAAAATTGTAATAAGAGAAGATCGTGATAAGGGAAGAAAAACATTGACAAAATTAAAAAAAATACATTTAGCACAAAAATCTGATTTTAACAATAGTTCATTTTTTGATGACGCATTCCCTCCTATGTCAATGAGGAGCAACCATAAAAAGACCATAAATCAGTTTTCACTAGAATTGTGTCATAAAACAGAACTGTTGCCAAAAGCTTGCAAGTTATGTAAAAACTTTCTGACGTGATGCTTTTACCCACTAAGCCCTGCCAACGTTTTAAAACTGGGCTGAGCTGAGCCAGGAGGGAGGGCAATAAATGTATCATAATCTATACTACAAAAGTATCAGAAATTACCACTTAAACATATTCCAGTCTCTGACTATATTTCTCGAGGTGGTGCACAGCAGCTGAAATTTGTATCACATTAATTCGGAGGCATGCGTGAATTTGACACATCCTTTTCCAGAGCAATCTTAATTAAGACTTGCATTTATAATACTTGTTTTGATAAATATGTATATGTGTAAGATATTGGTGCAAATGTGTGAGCGAAATACACTCCTTCTATGCCTCTTGAACTCCAAATGAATAAGATTTGTTTTACAAGCTCTCGGGAAATCAGTACAGCACACATGCTCTGTGGTGTACTGAAAGGTTCTGCTTTATTACATCATGTGACTAGTTTATATAGTACCTCAAACAAAGAAATAACTCCTCTGAACCATGCACCAATAAGAACAATAGGCGTATGAATGGAAATGTTAAACTTCCCCGCCTATCAGTGCTAGCTGAACCCTATGACATCATTAGCTAAAAGACAAGATGGTATCAGAAACTGTTGCTAATAAAAGTGATACAAATAACAACATTTAGAAATTATATTAGGGAATAGTTATTTGAATACTAGAGTAAATGACCCTATTGACACTTTTGGACACCATATGCTAATTCAAATTTCTAAGTCTTTTTATGAAGTCGTATGTAGTGATGAGCGAGCATGCTTGTCACTACTCGGTACTCGCACGAGTATCGCTGTACTCGGGCTGCTCGGCGGGGACCGAGTAATCTCGCGATACTCGTGCTGTACTCGTGGTCTTCATTTCTGCATGTTGGCGCTCTTTTGAGAGCCAGCCCTCATGCAGGGATTGGCTGGCAGACCACTGCAATGCCACAACCCTGTTAGTTATGGAATTGCAGTGATTGGCCGGCCTGCACAGCGTGACCGAGCCTTTATATCGGCCGGCGCGCTGTGCTCTGCTCACAGCTATCCAGACTGTCAGTGCAGGGAGAGTGTCGCTGATTCAGGGAAAGCTTTGCGGCCCTTTATAGCTTTTTCAGTTGCAGGGCTGCAAACAGTGTGACCAAAAGTCCTTCTCAGGACTATTCTAGTTGTATACAGGCAGGCAGGGTATAGCCAGGTCGGAGTACAGTAGCAGAGTCCTTCTCAGGACTACTGTTGCTATATACAGGCAGGGTATAGCCAGGTCTGAATACAGGCTAGTGACCAAAAGAGTCCTTGTCAGGACTATTGTACCAGTATACAGGCAGGCAGGCAGGCAGGGTAGTGGTGACCGTATACCAGCCTTCATCATATCTGGGGCTGGTGTACACAGTGTAAAACAGTCCAGATAGTGTCTGACTTGTCTGTAATTGTCGCTCCCCAAAAAAACCTGTTAGGTTCTTATTGCGTCCGTTCTTGGTTTTTAAAATCGCACGTGTGTGCCTGTTGGTGGCAGCGTACAGGTGCACTTGTGTGCAATTTCCAGAAACTTTAATATAACACACAAGTAGTGAATATACACGTCAGCAGTGCACAGCATTGCAAAATGCGCAAGGGCATTGGCAAGGAACAAGGAAGTGGACGTGATGGTGGTGCAGGCAGAGGCCGAGGTCGTGGGCAAGCTCTAATTTCGCCACAACAAAGGGCCACATCTAGTCGCTCGCACGTCCTGTCCCAAATTCTTGGGGACCGCAGCAGTACACCGCTCTTGAACCAAGACCAGTGTCAACAGGTTGTTAGTTGGATAGCAGATAATGCTTCCAGTCAGATTGGCACCACCACAAACACTCTGTCTTCCACACGGTCAAGTGTCAGTAGCCGTGATACTGCACCGCACATTTCTGAACCTGATCCTCCTTCCTACCACCAGGCTGAGTACACGTCCTCCTCGGACATTAATGATCCCACACTTGGACACTCGGAAGAGCTGTTCACGTTTCCATTCACACATTCTGGCCTCTCGCCAGCTCATATTGAAGTGGGTCATGAGGAGATCGTCTGTACAGATGGCCAAATATTTGAGCAGCCACGTTCTCACGAAGTTGGCAACGTGTCTCAACAAGTGGTGGACGATGATGAGACACAATTGTCAGGAAGTCAGGAGGAGGAGCAGGGTGCGGAAGAGGAAGACGACGTGGTGGATGATCCAGTAACTGACCCAACCTGGCAGGAGGATATGCAGAGCGAGGACAGCAGTGCACAGGGGGAGGGAGGCGTAGCATCACAACAGGCAGTAAGAAGCAGGGTGGTGGCCCCAGGCAGAAGTCAGGCAACCGTTCCCCGGAACAACACAACGACACAAGGTGCCTGTACAAATGTTAGGTCTTCCCGAGTCTGGCAGTTTTTTAAGTTGGATCCAGATGATTCAAAAAAGGCCATTTGCAACACCTGCCGTGGCAGCATCAGCAGGGGTACCAAAACTAGCAGCCTGACCACCACCAGCATGATCAGGCACATGTCAGCCAAGCACCCGACTTTGTGGGAAGTACAACAGAGTCGAGGAGCAGTGTTGCTGATGTCACTGCTACGTCTTTGCTGGTTGTGCATGCGAGCCAATCCCCTGTCCATGCTGCCTGCGAACAAGCCTCCTCCACTCCTGCACCTGCAGTTGCCTACGCAGAAAGAACACCATCATCAAGCACGTCCTTGTCCCAGCGCAGCGTTCAGTTATCCATTCAGCAAACCTTTGAACGCAGGCGCAAATACACTGCCAACACCCCACATGCCACAGTTCTAAATGCTAACATTTCGCGACTGCTTGCGCTGGAAATGTTGCCTTTTAGGCTGGTGGAGACAGAAGCATTCCGTGACCTGATGGCGGCAGCTGTCCCACGTTACTCGGTCCCCAGCCGCCACTATTTCTCCCGGTGTGCCGTCCCCGCGTTGCATAACCACGTGTCACAAAACATCACACGTGCCCTGAACAACGCTGTTTCACCCAAGGTCCACCTAACCACAGACACGTGGACAAGTGCTTGTGGGCAAGGCCGCTACATCTCGTTGACGGCACACTGGGTTAATATTGTGGAAGCTGGGACCCAGTCTGAGCGAGGGACGGAACACGTCCTTCCCACACCAAGGTTTGCAGGCCCTACCTCAGTCAGTGTTTCACCCACACTCTACAGCTCCGGAATGTCATGCTCTTCAGCCTCCTCCTCCTCCTGCGCATCCTCATCCACTGTGCCCTCCACACCAGTCACAAGCTGGAAGCACTGCAGCACTGCCTCGGCGAAGCGGCAACAGGCTGTGCTGAAGCTAATCTGCATAGGTGACAAACCCCACAATGCAGAAGAGCTGTGGACAGCTCTGAAACAGCAGGCAGATCACTGGCTCACACCTCTGAACCTAAAGCCAGGAAAGGTCGTGTGTGACAATGGCCGGAACCTGGTGGCGGCTTTGAGGCGAGGCCAGCTGACACATGTTCCATGCGTGGCCCATGTGCTCAACCTCGTGGTTCAGCGGTTTATAAAGTCATACCCAGAGCTGTCTGATCTGCTGGTAAAAGTTCGCCGCCTGTCTGCACATTTTCGAAAGTCACCTACTGCTTCAGCCGGCCTTGCCGGCTTTCAGCGCCGTTTGCATCTTCCGGCTCACAGACTGGTGTGTGATGTCCCCACGCGTTGGAATTCAACTCTGCACATGTTGGTCAGGATATGTGAGCAGAAGAGGGCAGTTGTTGAGTACCTGCATCACCTAAGCCGTCGGGAAATGGGTCAAACTCCACACATAACACCTGAGGAGTGGAGATGGATGTCAGACCTATGTACCATCCTCCAAAACTTTGAGGACTCCACCAAGATGGTGAGTGGTGATGACGCCATTATTAGCGTCACCATACCGCTACTCTGCCTTCTAAAACGGTCTCTGCTGAAAAACAAACATGATGCATTGCAGGCGGAGCGCGATGAGTTGCAGCAAGAAACAGTAGTGGGTGTGGGTGATAACACACAGCCCAGCCTCGTCTCATCACAACGTGCAGTGGAGGACTATGACGAGGAGGAGGATGAAGACATGGAGCAACTCTCCGGCCAAATTGAGGATATGACATGCACACCAGTCATATCCTCGGTTCAGTGTGGCTGGCCAGAGGACAGGGTAGATGAGGAGGAGGAGGAGGAGGAGGAGGAGGACAGCATGTTCAGTCATCTTGTTGGTCAGGCTACTGAAGTCCTGGCTGTTAAGAGTCTGGCGCACATGGCTGACTTTATGGTAAGCTGCCTGTCTCGTGACCCTCGCGTTAAGAACATCTTGGCCGACAATCATTACTGGTTGGTAACACTGTTAGACCCACGCTACAAGGAGAACTTTTTGTCTTTTATTCCCGTGGAGGAGAGGTCAACCAAAATGCAGCAGTTCCGGAAGGCCATACTCACGGAAGTAGGCAAAGCATTCCCCTCACAAAACGCTAGCGGCATAGGTCAGGAATCAGTGGACAACCGAGGCGTACAGCCGAGAGAGGCACAAGTCCAATCCGCCAGAGGTAGGGGAACAGTCTTTAAGATGTGGGACAGTTTTCTCAGCCCCTCACGTACCACAGCCCCTGAGGTGCGGGGTAGTGCCACAAGAAATCCTAAGTTTGCCCAGATGCTGAAGGAGTACCTTGCAGATCGAACAACTGTACTCCGACATTCCTCTGTGCCTTACAATTATTGGGTATCCAAGCTGGACACGTGGCATGAATTGGCTCTCTACGCCTTGGAAGTCCTGGCCTGCCCTGCTGCTAGCGTTTTGTCAGAGCGTGTTTTTAGTGCCGCAGGTGGAATCATTACAGATAAACGCACCCGCCTGTCAACTGAAAATGCTGACAGGCTGACTCTGATCAAGATGAACAAGGGTTGGATTGGGCCAGACTTCACCACACCACCAGCAAATGAGAGCGGAATTTAAAGTTTGCCATGTACCTCCACTCACCCATGGGTACACACTTCTGGACTTTGGATAATCGCTGGACTGCTCCTCCTTCTCCTCATGCGCCACCATGATGATGACCGTTACAAATTGCAATACTTAGGCCTTTGTTTCAGGTATACCCCCAGTGGTAAATTTTTTCGCCCATTCTTTGCAGAATGGACATTACAACGACAGGAGACCCGCTCCTTTGCAATGGGAACAATGTTTTGAGGCCCTCATGCACGTCTCTACCCAGGGACAACGTGGAGCCTCCCAATTTTTGGCTGCCCTGCCTAAGGGCTATACTATAATACACCCACTTCCTTAAAATGGACACTTAATGTTTTGAGGCCCTCATGCACGTCTCTACCCAGGGACAACGTGGAGCCTCCCAATTTTTGGCTGCCCTGGCAAAGGGCTATACTGAAATAGACCCACTTCCTTACAATGGGCACTTCAGGTTTACAGGCCCTCATGCACGTCTCTATCCAGGGACAATGTGGAGCCTCCCAATTTTTGGCTGCCCTGGCAAAGGGCTATACTGAAATAGACCCACTTCCTTACAATGGGCACTTCAGGTTTACAGGCCATAATGCACGTCTCTATCCAGGGACAATGTGGAGCCTCCCAATTTTTGGCTGCCCTGGCAAAGGGCTATACTGAAATAGACCCACTTCCTTACAATGGGCACTTCAGGTTTACAGGCCATCATGCACGTCTCTATCCAGGGACAATGTGGAGCCTCCCAATTTTTGGCTGCCCTGGCAAAGGGCTATACTGAAATAGACCCACTTCCTTACAATGGGCACTTCAGGTTTACAGGCCATCATGCACGTCTCTATCCAGGGACAATGTGGAGCCTCCCAATTTTTGGCTGCCCTGGCAAAGGGCTATACTGAAATAGACCCACTTCCTTACAATGGGCACTTCAGGTTTACAGGCCATCATGCACGTCTCTATCCAGGGACAATGTGGAGCCTCCCAATTTTTGGCTGCCCTGGCAAAGGGCTATACTGAAATAGACCCACTTCCTTACAATGGGCACTTCAGGTTTTTAGGCCATCATGCACGTCTCTATCCAGGGACAATGTGGAGCCTCCCAATTTGTGGCTGCCCTGGCAAAGGGCTATACTGAAATAGACCCACTTCCTTACAATGGGCACTTCAGGTTTACAGGCCATCATGCACGTCTCTATCCAGGGACAATGTGGAGCCTCCCAATTTGTGGCTGCCCTGGCAAAGGGCTATACTGAAATAGACCCACTTCCTTACAATGGGCACTTCAGGTTTACAGGCCATCATGCACGTCTCTATCCAGGGACAATGTGGAGCCTCCCAATTTGTGGCTGCCCTGGCAAAGGGCTATACTGAAATAGACCCACTTCCTTACAATGGGCACTTCAGGTTTACAGGCCATCATGCACGTCTCTATCCAGGGACAATGTGGAGCCTCCCAATTTGTGGCTGCCCTGGCAAAGGGCTATACTGAAATAGACCCACTTCCTTACAATGGGCACTTCAGGTTTACAGGCCATCATGCACGTCTCTATCCAGGGACAATGTGGAGCCTCCCAATTTGTGGCTGCCCTGGCAAAGGGCTATACTGAAATAGACCCACTTCCTTACAATGGGCACTTCAGGTTTACAGGCCATCATGCACGTCTCTATCCAGGGACAATGTGGAGCCTCCCAATTTGTGGCTGCCCTGGCAAAGGGCTATACTGAAATAGACCCACTTCCTTACAATGGGCACTTCAGGTTTACAGGCCATCATGCACGTCTCTATCCAGGGACAATGTGGAGCCTCCCAATTTGTGGCTGCCCTGGCAAAGGGCTATACTGAAATAGACCCACTTCCTTACAATGGGCACTTCAGGTTTACAGGCCATCATGCACGTCTCTATCCAGGGACAATGTGGAGCCTCCCAATTTTTGGCTGCCCTGGCAAAGGGCTATACTGAAATAGACCCACTTCCTTACAATGGGCACTTCAGGTTTATAGGCCATCATGCACGTCTCTATCCAGGGACAATGTGGAGCCTCCCAATTTGTGGCTGCCCTGGCAAAGGGCTATACTGAAATAGACCCACTTCCTTACAATGGGCACTTCAGGTTTACAGGCCATCATGCACGTCTCTATCCAGGGACAATGTGGAGCCTCCCAATTTGTGGCTGCCCTGGCAAAGGGCTATACTGAAATAGACCCACTTCCTTACAATGGGCACTTCAGGTTTACAGGCCATCATGCACGTCTCTATCCAGGGACAATGTGGAGCCTCCCAATTTGTGGCTGCCCTGGCAAAGGGCTATACTGAAATAGACCCACTTCCTTACAATGGGCACTTCAGGTTTACAGGCCATCATGCACGTCTCTATCCAGGGACAATGTGGAGCCTCCCAATTTGTGGCTGCCCTGGCAAAGGGCTATACTGAAATAGACCCACTTCCTTACAATGGGCACTTTAGGTTTACAGGCCATCATGCACGTCTCTATCCAGGGACAATGTGGAGCCTCCCAATTTGTGGCTGCCCTGGCAAAGGGCTATACTGAAATAGACCCACTTCCTTACAATGGGCACTTCAGGTTTACAGGCCATCATGCACGTCTCTATCCAGGGACAATGTGGAGCCTCCCAATTTGTGGCTGCCCTGGCAAAGGGCTATACTGAAATAGACCCACTTCCTTACAATGGGCACTTCAGGTTTACAGGCCATCATGCACGTCTCTATCCAGGGACAATGTGGAGCCTCCCAATTTGTGGCTGCCCTGGCAAAGGGCTATACTGAAATAGACCCACTTCCTTACAATGGGCACTTCAGGTTTACAGGCCATCATGCACGTCTCTATCCAGGGACAATGTGGAGCCTCCCAATTTGTGGCTGCCCTGGCAAAGGGCTATACTGAAATAGACCCACTTCCTTACAATGGGCACTTCAGGTTTACAGGCCATCATGCACGTCTGTATGCAGGGGCATTGGTGAACCTCACAATTTTGGACTGCCCTGGCAAAGGAAAATACTACAAAGACTCACTTCCTCAAAATGGGCACATTAGACTCAAGAGGCCTTTATGTACGTCTCTTCTCAGGGACATCGGAGTGCCACACAATGTTTTCACGTAAAATCTTTCATGTATTAATCTCAAAAAGTAACATACACCAGCTCTATCTCACTATAGGGTATGTGCCCTTAACATTTCTGCCATGAAAAATCATTTTGGGGTCATTTTGGAAGGTTTTCTGGTGAGTCCGTAAAAATGGCGTGAAACGCGGACAAAATTGTTCACAGCTGTGACTTTTGAGTGATAAATGCTTCAAGGGGTCTTCCCCATGCTGTTGCCATGTCATTTGAGCACTCTTCTGAGACTTTTGTGACATTTTTAGGGTTTCTCCATGCTGCCGGGGGGTCATTTCACAAAAATACTCGGGTCTCCCATAGGATAACATTGGGCTCGTTGCTCGGGCCGAGTACACGAGTATCTTGGGAGGCTCGGCCCGAGCTTCGAGCACCCGAGCTTTTTAGTACTCGCTCATCACTAGTCGTATGCACTCAGAGAATTCATGCAGGAGCAAACGGGACCCATATAGATTAATTCACTGCATTAGAAGATCAATTAAAACAGGTTATGACAGAGCAGCAACGTTCTCATTAGAAAGTCAAAACGAGGTTTTGGTGCAGCAATAAAAGGGACTTTTCACTTTTCAACAAAAACCGTATCCTGCAGCTGCAGTTTGTTTTAAAGAAACAAATGCTGCATTACTCACCTTCCCCAGGTCCAGTGCTGATTATTTGCTGCTGCTCCTGGTGTCTGTTATTATTTGTAGCTCTGACGTCACGATGACAATGTGGCAGGCAATCACTAACTCAGCAACTCACAACAGCTCATGCCCCCTTTACTTGGGCAGAACCGCTGAGCTCAGTCATTGCCTGCAGCACTGTTGGTGTGACATCAGCACTGCAGCTAAAATTAGACACCAAGTGCAGTGGCATAAACTCAGCACTGGACCTGGGGATGGTGAGTTAAGAACAGTTTGTTCGATTTTAAATAGACTGCTGCCAGGGGAAAGTTTACCACTCTAAGGCCTCTTTCACACATACGTGCCTCCGGTACGTGTTTGGCAGTTTTCTCACGTACCGGAAACAAGTACACACGTAGACCTATGTATTCCTATGGTTTTGGACACACGTAAGTATTTTCGCATGGAACGTGTGTCCATTCCGTACTTACGTGTGTCCGTGTGTTTCTCACGGCAACATGTCCGTTTTCTCTGACACGCATCGGAGAAAAGTCATGTGTCTGTGAGAAAAAAAAAAAACCTTTACTCACCGTCCTCTGCCCTGCAGTCTCTGCCGCTGCTGTCACTTGCTGCCGACCCCCGCTCATTATGCTCATTGAGTATTCACTTCACTGCGGCCGGAAGCAGCAGCAGCGGGGAGTCGGCAGGACCGGAGACCGAAGATCAGCACCACGGACAGCGACACCAGGGACAGGTGAGTAGAAAGTTCCCGTTGTGTGATAACACACGGAAAACACACGTAGCCCATAAACACGGCTCTCGGAGGGCAAAACGCACCTCTGACACGTCCGTGAAAAACGTGCGTGGTTTTTCACGAATGTGTGAAAGAGGCCTAAGGCTGCTTTCACACATCCAGCTTTTGCCGTCAGGCACAATCCGGCAAATACCGGATAAAACGGATCCGGCGCCAGATGCGTTTTTATCCTCATTGAATTGTATTAGCGCCTGATTGTGCCTGATGCCCTTGCGTTTCATCCGGCGTGTGCCGGACCCTGCGAAATTTCTGGGTCCGGCTGCCGGAAAGGACACACAAGGGATTGTTTTTTTCACTGGGAAAAAAAACACCGCGCCGGATCCGGCGCCTTGCTGTAAAATGAAAGCCTATGGGCTCCTGATCCTTTGTAATGCGGCAAAGAACGCATTCCATCAACGGAACTGTTTTTTTTAACTGAGCATGCTCAGATGTGTAAATTCCTTTCTGGTTAGAAAATATCTCTCTCTGTCGATGTCGGTCTCTCTCTTTCTGTCGATGTCGGTCTCCCTCTCTCATACTGACCGATCATCGGTGCGGCCCGGGGCTGTTCAGTTGTCACAAAGCTCCGGCGGCTTCTCCAGCTTTGAAAATGCCGGCCGCGCATTATTCCATCTAGTATTCACTGCTTCCCCTGCCCACTGGCGCCTATGATTGGTTGCAGTCAGACCCGCCCCCATGCTGAGTGACAGCTGTCTCACTGCAATCAATCACACCCGCTGGTGGGCGGGTCTAAATCTTGCAGTAAAATAAATAATTTTTAAAAATAACGTTACGCAGTCCCCCCAATTTTGATACTAACCAAGGTAAAGTCACACAGCTGAGGGCTGGTATTCTCAGGATGGGGAGCACCACGTTATCGAGAGCCCCCCAGCCTAAAAATATCAGCCAGCAGCCGCCTGAAATTGCCACATCCATTAGATGCGACAGTCCCGTGACTCTACCTGGCTTATCTTGAATTGCCCTGGTGCGGTGGCAATCGGGGTAATAAGGAGTTAATGGCAGCCCATCGCTGCCACTAAGTCCTAGGTTAATCATGGCAGGCGTCTATGAGACACCCCCCCATGATTAATCTGTAGTGAAAGTAAATAAACCCAAACACTGAAAAATCCTTTATTTGAAATAAAAGACAAAAAAACCATCCTCTTTCACCACTTTATTAATCCCCAAATACCCCTCCAAGTGTGACGTAATCTACACGAGGTCCCAAAATCGCTTTTATCTCTGTTACATCGGAAGCTGACAGGAGCGGCTGTAGAACACGGAACAATGAACTGCAGTTTACCTGCATCCTGCCGGCAATGCTGAAGGAAGGAGGAGGGCGGGATGTTTATGTCCCGCTCATCTCCGCCCCTCCACTTCTATTGGCCGGCCGCTGTGTGACGTCGCTATGACACCGAACGTCCCTCCCCCTTCAGGAAGTGGATGTTCGCCGCCCACAGCGAGGTCGTTTGGAAGGTAAGTACGTGTGACAGGGGGTTACAGCATTGTGCGACACGGGCAAGAAATTGCCCGTGCCGCACAAACGATGGGGCGGGTACGATCGCAAATGCGATCGCACGATTAATTGTAACGTGTAAAGCAGCCTTTATACTTTTGGGTACAATAAATTAATCATTCATGAAAGTGTTAAAATATCCATATTATTCATCTAAGCTGCAATGTCGGATGTATTGCTAGGAAGGAGAAACAGTGCAATGGGTTTTATCGAAGAAAAGAAGGGAATTTTGTTACTTACCGTAAATTCCTTTTCTTCTAGCTCTTATTGGGAGACCCAGACGATTGGGTGTATAGCACTGCCTCCGGAGGCCACACAAAGCAATTACACTAAAAAGTGTAAGGCCCCTCCCCTTCTGGCTATACACCCCCAGTGGGATCACTGGCTCACCAGTTTTAGTGCAAAAGCAAGAAGGAGGAAAGCCAATAACTGGTTTAAACAAATTCTCTCCGAGTAACATCGGAGAACTGAAAACCGTTCAACATGAACAACATGTGTACCCGCAAACAAACCAACAATCCCGAAGGACAACAGGGCGGGTGCTGGGTCTCCCAATAAGAGCTAGAAGAAAAGGAATTTACGGTAAGTAACAAAATTCCCTTCTTCTTCGGCGCTCTATTGGGAGACCCAGACGATTGGGACGTCCAAAAGCTGTCCCTGGGTGGGTAAAGAAATACCTCATGTTAGAGCTGCAAGACAGCCCTCCCCTACGGGGAGGCAACTGCCGCCTGCAGGACTCTTCTACCTAGGCTGGCGTCCGCCGAAGCATAGGTATGCACCTGATAATGTTTGGTGAAAGTGTGCAGACTCGACCAGGTAGCTGCCTGGCACACCTGTTGAGCCGTAGCCTGGTGTCGTAATGCCCAGGATGCACCCACGGCTCTGGTAGAATGGGCCTTCAGCCCTGATGGAACCGGAAGCCCAGCAGAACGGTAGGCTTCAAGAATTGGTTCTTTGATCCATCGAGCCAGGGTGGCTTTAGAAGCCTGCGACCCTTTGCGCTTACCAGCGACAAGGACAAAGAGTGCATCCGAACGGCGCAAGGGCGCCGTGCGGGAAATGTAGATTCTGAGTGCTCTCACCAGATCTAACAAATGTAAATCCTTCTCATACCGATGAACTGCATGAGGACAAAACGAAGGCAAAGAGATATCCTGATTAAGATGAAAAGAGGATACCACCTTCGGGAGAAACTCCTGAATAGGACGCAGCACAACCTTGTCCTGGTGGAAGACCAGGAAGGGAGCCTTGGATGATAGTGCTGCCAGCTCAGACACTCTCCGAAGAGATGTGATCGCTACCAGAAAAGTCACTTTCTGTGATAGTCTAGAAAGTGAAACCTCCTTCAGAGGCTCGAAGGGCGGCTTCTGGAGGGCAACTAGTACCCTGTTCAGATCCCATGGATCTAACGGCCGCTTGTACGGGGGTACGATATGGCAAACCCCCTGTAGGAACGTGCGCACCTTAGGAAGGCGTGCCAAACGCCTCTGAAAAAAGACGGATAGCGCCGAGACCTGACCTTTAAGGGAGCCGAGCGACAAACCTTTTTCTAACCCAGATTGCAGGAAAGAAAGAAAGGTAGGCAATGCAAATGGCCAGGGAGACACTCCCTGAGCAGAGCACCAGGATAAAAATATCCTCCACGTTCTGTGGTAGATCTTAGCAGACGTGGGCTTCCTAGCCTGTCTCATGGTGGCAACGACCCCTTGGGACAATCCTGAAGACGTTAGGATCCAGGACTCAATGGCCACACAGTCAGGTTCAGGGCCGCAGAATTCCGATGGAAAAACGGCCCTTGGGACAGTAAGTCTGGTCGGTCTGGGAGTGCCCACGGTTGGCCGACCGTGAGCTGCCACAGATCCGGATACCACGCCCTCCTCGGCCAGTCTGGGGCGACAAGTATGACGCGGCTGCAATCGGATCTGATCTTGCGTAGCACTCTGGGCAGGAGTGCCAGAGGTGGAAACACATAAGGGAGCCGGAACTGCGACCAATCTTGCACTAGGGCGTCTGCCGCCAGCGCTCTTTGATCGCGAGACCGTGCCATGAAGGTTGGGACCTTGTTGTTGTGCCTGGACGCCATTAGGTCGACGTCCGGCACCCCCCAGCGGCGACAGATTTCCTGAAACACGTCTGGGTGAAGGGACCATTCCCCTGCGTCCATGCCCTGGCGACTGAGGAAGTCTGCTTCCCAGTTTTCTACGCCGGGGATGTGAACCGCGGATATGGTGGAGGCTGTGGCTTCCACCCACATCAGAATCCGCCGGACTTCCTGGAAGGCTTGCCGACTGCGTGTCCCCCCTTGGTGGTTGATGTATGCCACCGCTGTGGAGTTGTCCGACTGAATTCGGATCTGCCTTCCTTCCAGCCACTGCTGGAAGGCTAGTAGGGCAAGATACACTGCTCTGATTTCCAGAACATTGATCTGAAGGGTGGACTCCTGCTGAGACCACGTACCCTGCGCCCTGTGGTGGAGAAAGACTGCTCCCCACCCTGACAGACTCGCATCTGTCGTGACCACCGCCCAAGACGGTGGTAGGAAGGATCTTCCCTGTTATAATGAGGTGGGAAGAAGCCACCACTGCAGAGAGTCTTTGGCCGTCTGGGAAAGGGAGACCTTCCTGTCCAGGGATGTTGACTTCCCGTCCCATTGGCGGAGAATGTCCCATTGAAGTGGACGCAGATGAAACTGCGCAAACGGAACCGCCTCTATTGCCGCCACCATCTTCCCGAGGAAGTGCATGAGGCGTCTTAAGGAGTGCGGCTGACTTTGAAGGAGAGCCTGCACCCCAGTCTGTAGAGACCGCTGCTTGTCCAGCGGAAGTTTCACTATCGCTGAGAGAGTATGAAACTCCATGCCAAGATACGTTAGTGATTGGGTCGGTGACAGATTTGACTTTGGGAAGTTGATGATCCACCCGAACGCCTGGAGAGTCTCCAGTGCAACATTCAGGCTGAGTCGGCATGCCTCTTGAGAGGGTGCCTTGACCAGTAGATCGTCCAAGTAAGGGATCACAGAGTGTCCGTGAGAGTGCAAGACTGCTACCACTGCCGCCATGATCTTGGTGAACACCCGAGGGGCTGTCGCCAGACCAAATGGCAGAGCTACGAACTGAAGATGGTCGTCTCCTATCACGAAGCGTAGAAAGCATTGGTGCTCTGTAGCAATCGGCACGTGGAGATAAGCATCTTTGATGTCTATTGATGCTAGGAAATCTCCTTGAGACATAGAGGCAATGACTGAGCGGAGGGATTCCATCCGGAACCGCCTGGCGTTCACATGCTTGTTGAGCAGTTTTAGGTCCAGAACAGGACGGAAGGAGCCGTCCTTTTTTGGAACCACAAAGAGATTGGAGTAAAATCCTCGCCCCCGTTCGAGAGGGGGGACAGGGATCACGACTCCTTCTGCTCTTAGAGAGTCCACCGCCTGCAGCAGGGCATCTGCTCGGTTGGGGTGTGGGGAGGTTCTGAAGAACCGATGTGGAGGCCGAGAACTGAACTCGATTCTGTACCCGCGAGACAGAATGTCTGTTACCCACCGGTCTTTGACCTGTGACAGCCAAATGTCGCAAAAGCGGGAGAGCCTGCCACCGACCGAGGATGCGGAGGGAGGAGGCCGAAAGTCATGAGGTAGCCGCTTTGGAAGCGGTTCCTCCATTTGCTTTCCTGGGGCGTGAGTGAGCCCGCCAGGAATCTGAGCTCCCTTGTTCTTTCTGAGTCCTTTTGGACGAGGAGAATTGGGCCTTGCCCGAGCCTCGAAAGGACCGAAACCTCGACTGCCACTTTTTCTGTTGAGGTTTACTTGCTCTGGGCTGTGGTAAGGAAGAGTCCTTACCCTTGGACTGTTTTATGATTTCAGCCAATGGCTCACCAAACAGTCTGTCTCTAGATAATGGCAAGCTGGTTAAGCATTTCTTGGAACCAGCATCTGCTTTCCAGTCCTTTAACCACAAGGCTCTGCGCAAAACCACAGAATTGGCGGACGCCATAGCGGTACGGCTCGTAGATTCTAGGACAGCATTGATAGCATAGGTCGCAAACGCAGACATTTGCGAAGTTAGGGACGCCACTTGCGGCACTGCTGGATGTATGAAAGCATCCACCTGTGCTAAACCAGCTGAAATAGCTTGGAGTGCCCACACGGCCGCGAATGCTGGAGCAAACGACGCGCCGATAGATTCATAGACAGATTTCAACCAAAGGTCCATCTGTCTGTCGTTGGCATCTTTAAGTGAAGCGCCATCCTCTACTGCGACTATGGATCTAGCCGCAAGCTTGGAAATTGGGGGATCCACCTTTGGACACTGGGTCCAGCGTTTGGCCACCTCAGAGGGAAAAGGATAACGGGTATCCTTAGAACGTTTAGAGAAACGCTTGTCTGGATGAGCGTCGTGTTTCTGGATCGATTCTCTGAAATCAGAGTGGTCCAAAAAAGCACTTAATTTACGCTTGGGATATAGGAAATGGAACTTCTCCTGCTGTGCAGCTGCCTCCTCTGCAGAAGGGGCTGGGGGAGAAATATCCAACAGCCTATTAATTGCCGATATAAGGTCATTAACCATGGCGTCACCATCAGGGGCATCCAGATTGAGAGGGGCCTCAGGATTAGAATCCTGGTCACCGTCCTCAGTCTCATCACAGAGAGACTCTTGTCGCTGAGACCCTGAACAGTGTGAAGACGTGGAGGGTCTTTCCCAGCGAGCTCGCTTAGGCTGCCTGGGACTGTCATCTGAGTCAGAGACTTCAGCCTGTGATGCTTGAGACCCCCCTGAAGTACGGATTAGTTCCAACTGAGGGGGACCGGAGAGCATAGACACAGCAGTGTCCATGGCCTGAGCAACTGGCCTGGACTGCAAGGTCTCCAGGATTTTTGCCATAGTCACAGACATTTTATCAGCAAAAACTGCAAAGTCTGTCCCCGTCACCGGGGCAGGGTTCACAGGCGTCTCAGCCTGGGCTACCACCACATTAGGCTCTGGCTGACGAAGTGCCACTGGGACTGAACATTGCATACAATGTGAGTCTTTGGAGCCTGCCGGTAGATCAGCCCCACATGCAGTACAAACAGTGTACACAGCCTGTGCCTTGGCACCCTTGCGTTTTGCGGATGACATGTTGCTGCCTCCTCAGAGCAGTACAGGGTGTCCAGCCAAGAAGCGACCTTACAGTGCAAATATATATATATATGGTACCAAGAAAAAAGTACACTAATATAACACTGAGGCACAAGTGGGGCCAGCACTAAAGTGCAGCTTACCGCCCGCTTAGGAGCGGGTGTGTGGTCGCCGAAATCCCTTTAGTCTGGGTCTCCCAGAGCCTGCTGCCTTTCCCCAGCCAGACCGCATGTGTAATGGCTGCCGGCGTACTTGTGGAGAGGGGGGGCGGGCCCTGGGCGTATACAGACGAAAAGCGGGAAGCCTGCTTCCCACTGTGCCTAGTGAGAGGGCTGGAGCATGTAAATAAAGCTCCAGCCCTCGGCGCTGCCTATTGAGCAGCGTCTCTCCCCTACCCTGATTGACAGGGTGGGTGCGGGAACGAAGCGGCGCTAGGCCGCAGAAGCCGGGGGCTAAAGTTAGAAGCGCCGCCGCCGTAAAAGCGCGGTCGGCGCAAAGTCCCCGGCGCACCACAAGTCGCAGCTGCGCCGCCGCTCCAGTAGCGGTCGGCGCAGTAGTTCCCAACATGTAACGTCACTCAGCAAAGCTGCAGTGACCTAACCCCAGCGCACAGCGCTACTGTCCCCGGCGCACTATAACGCTCAGCAAGCCTTGAGAGTGTCCGTGCCTGCCGGGGACACAGAGTACCTGAAAGTTGCAGGGCCTTGTCCCTGAACGGCACTCCCGCTCCAAATCCAGCAGGTTCTCTGGGTCTGTGGATGGAGCCCGGCCCCAGGGCTTGGGGGCCGGCAAGATCCCACTTCCACAGAGCCCTCCAGGGGATGTGGAAGGAAAACAGCATGTGGGCTCCAGCCTCTGTACCAGCAATAGGTACCTCAACCTTACAAGCACCACCGCGGGTGAGAAGGGAGCATGCTGGGGGCCCCATATGGGCCCTCTTTTCTTCCATCCGATATAGCCAGCAGCTACTGCTGACTACAAACAGTGGAGCTATGCGTGGATGTCTGACCTCCTTCGCACAAAGCAGAAAACTGGTGAGCCAGTGATCCCACTGGGGGTGTATAGCCAGAAGGGGAGGGGCCTTACACTTTTTAGTGTAATTGCTTTGTGTGGCCTCCGGAGGCAGTGCTATACACCCAATCGTCTGGGTCTCCCAATAGAGCGCCGAAGAAAAATAAATATAAATGATCATATAATCTTACCTCGGTGGAAGAAATAAGGCATAAAAATGACCGCTGCTGCAGATCCACAGGCTGAAAAAAACGATAAGTAGGAGAGGACGATTAGTAATTATTCCGTGCTCATTGGTCAATAATGATGCTCGGAGTTATTAAAAAAAATGGCGTTTATTGATTCAATGCTTTTCAAAGCCTTTTTGTTTCTTCATCAAGAATAAGAAAAGCCACAAACTGTGTTTTTTCTTTTTCCTCATGAAGAAGCGAGGCAGCTTTGAAAAGCGTTGAATCAATGAACAACATTTTTTTTTCAATATCGCACAGCATCAATATTGACCAGCAGCGCAGAATAACCACTAATCATCCTTCTCTGCTAATGTAGGATGGGTCATTTATGAGGATGGAGGTAATTTTTAGTGGATTGAGGTGGTAAGTTTTAAATGAAGCTGCACATAGACTATACAGTCTTGTAAGAAGAAACTAAAGTAATGCCATAGAGACAAATATGTTGTTGTATTACACATGACTACAAATATCACTGTGCCTTCTATTTTCTGAACTTTCCAGGGAAATAAAAAGGATGGGGGACAGTTGATCAAGTACAACTTTAAAGGTTGGCAAACTAGGCGATAAAGAACTGGAAACTGTTCAGCAATCTCAGCGTGTAAGTAGTGAAGGGTAAGCCCACAGATATCCGGGATCGGCGGGTACAACATGATTTTTGTAAAAATCTCGCTTTGGGCCCGAAATTGATCACAGATATCTAGCCAGGCGTTGATCCACATATAAGTCTATGGGCCCTGAATCAGGCGCTTTAAAATGGTGGAAGAAGGGATAGTAAGATTAGAGCAAGCTCGCTATACTTACGAGTCTCCTGCGTGGCTGTAACGCTACTTCCTGGGCTGCTCATTAACCTCATGCATATGCACTCCTTTCAAGTTGTAAGCCAAATCTGAACCCTTTCACTAAAATCTTCGCTGTTTCATGAACATTACCAGTGATTCATTTTTTATTGACGCATCGTATGGTGATGGTTTTGCAACACTGAATGACTCTAAAAAATGGAAGCATTATTTGGTATAATGTTATTGGCAACATATTTCTTGACATTTCAAAGAAATATTTAGGTATAAACACTTGGGTACCATATCTTTATGGCAAGTGAAGGAGCCTTATATAATTTGTTACTCGGGGCCCACTTTTTATGTAAAATCATCACTGTTTAATGACAGGATAGGCCCTGGATATTATGGAGTATCATGTTTGAACACATATATTTGTGGGTATTTCAGGAAAGTATTGACAGCACCATACATTTATAAAGACATGGTCTAGTCTGGATAAAGAAGTCATTCAGTATTAAAACTCTGAATATATTATGTAATTAGTTGTAAATCTTAATAAGTGGAAAATTACACATTGAAAACATCTGCTGTAATGCCTCCTCCATTGTAATTATATTATACATTTGATCTCTAGGAAGATTGTGGAAATGTTAAATATAGTCAAAAGTGACTAATCAGTGAAGAGGTTATTTATTTAAATAATTAATTATACATTTTTTAGTTAATACATAGGAGTTGACATGTAAATGTGGGGTGTACATTTGGGATTTATACTATAATTCTAATTCCTAGGGATCTGGCCAGGAAGCTTGCCCTCAGCAGTGGGGCACCCGCGTTCTTGAGTTACTTGGGATCAAAGAGCATGGGTTTTTTGGTGTGCTCTATGCATATGCTTATTGGTAATTTTGAGAGGGGCATATTCCCCAAGGCAGATTCTGGCACATTTAATTGCTTCTTTGATGAACTCTTGCAATTGTTAAAATACCCTCAGGGCAATGAAACTGAAAATGGTATATTATTTAGTATGAATGCATTTTCATGTTTCAGGCAAATACATGGGAAATAATGTGCTAGAAAATTAAAAAGGCAGTATGTAGATCTTACAAAAGTGACGAAGGTCAATAGAGAGCAGGAGAAGGTCAATTGGGGGATTGATTGCCTACACCGTGTCAGATTCTATATACCTTTTTGTGTGGACTATATAGTCCTAAAATGTTTATACCACTTCCTTTACAAAAAAGACAAGCATAATCTGTAAATTACTGTGATAAAGCCTAATTCATTAAGAAGATGTCTAATGAACAATTCCCTTGGTGCAATATTTAATAAAAATCAAATAGTCAAAGCCATTTTATTAAAATAAGTAATGCTTAAAGCATAACCGTCATTTTAATTTTAATTTCATAAACCAATAGTACACATGAAAATAAGCAACTTTGTAAGATATCTGATCAGATAAATTTGCTTCTTTCTCTGACAGAATTGATCATATATTATCAAGATTCTCAATTCAAAACTTAAAATTTGTATTCAATGAAGACTTTCCCATTACTGAGATAGGAAATGCCAGCTTTACTGATGAGATTATATGGCGGGAGAAGGGGTGGAGCTAGAGGGAGGAGCTAAAGGCAGAGGGAGGAGCTAGAGGCACAATGAGAAGCTAGAGGTAGAGGAAGGCGTAAGAGCCAGAGAGAGGCGCTAGAGGCAGAGCTTTGCCCACTCCTCCCTCTTGTATGTACATAGAATCTCATCAGTAACAACATCTGAGGTAGGCTCAGTAACGGGAAAGTCTTCACTGAATACAGATTTGACCTCAGAACTGAGAATTTTGATCCTGAATGATCACTTCTGGCAGGGATAGAAACACATTTATCTGATAAGATATATTACAAAGTTGGTTATTTTCATGTTTACTATTCATTTATGAAATAAAAATTAAAATGACAGTTACGCTTTAAGCATAATAAGTGCTGACAAAATAACTTTCCAATTTATTGAAACAATTGAGAGATTCAAACAATTAAATACAGTATTTATTTGAATTCCATAATGTGATGTTGGTTTTCATATCTACACAATATAATAATTAATCACTACTACCATTACTATTTTCAAAAATGTATTCCTTTTAATGCAATGAAATATCACTACAATATGCCAGCCGATGTTGATATGATCAGAGGTAGTCCGACTTTTGGGACCACCATCAATTAGGAGAACAGACAAGAGATCTTGGGTTGTTTCAGCTTATTCCTTTCACTGTCATACTAGTGAGAGAGAGAACTGCCATACTGCTGCAGTCAAGCGACAGGTCTGAAGCACGGTAGTTGGCAATAACCATGCATGTAAAAAACGGAATTATCAACAACGACGTTTAACCCATTCCAGCAAAATAATATAACTGTATGTTCAGATTGCAAGTGTTTCCCATAATAAGCCGCACAGTTATGTCATGGGGATAGCACAAGCACAGCGGTTTTGTCCCTGCAATCCACAGCAGAAGCCAGGTATTAGACTCACCTCAACTTCTGATGCGCGTACGGAGACCAACCTTAGCTCTGATATCAGGACTGTGCGCCCTCACATGCTAATGTTAATTGTGACAGAGGTATTTCAGGAGTTTGACAGAGGGAGAATGCTCTTTCTGCGAGCCCATTGGCACCCCTGCAATGCAATTATGGGGTGCCGATGTCTATAATGGTAATAAGGAGGCTTAACAATGACCACTGTTACCTGAAAATGGTAATGATGTAAACTATAAATTGTTATAAGCTCTCTTTCCCTGTCTGCCTGTCTCTGTCTGTCTCATTCCTTGTCTGTCTCTATTTCTCTGTCTCTTTCCCCGTCTGTCTCTATCAAGGTCTGTGTCTTGCCCCATCTATCTTTGTCTGTCTCTCTGGCTGTCTCCTCCTTCCCTGTATGCCTGTTTCTGTCCCTGTCTGCATGTCTGTCTGTCTCTTTCCTTGTCTGTCTCTTTCCCCGTCTGTCTCTTTCCCCGTCTGTCTCTTTCCAGGTCTGTCTCTTTCCAGGTCAGTCTCTTTCCAGGTCAGTCTCTTTCCAGGTCTGTCTCTTTCCAGGTCTGTCTCTGTCTGTCTCTTTCCCAGTCTATCTCTGTCTGTCTCTTTCCCGTCTGTCTCTGTCTGTCTCTTTCACCATTTGTCTCTGTCTGTCTCTTTCACCGTTTGTCTCTGTCGCTTTCCCTGTCTGTCTCTATCTCTCTGTCTCTTTCCCTGTCTGTCTCTCTGTCTGTCTGTCTCTCTGTCTGTCTCTGTCTGTCTCTCTGTCTGTCTCTCTGTCTGTCTCTCTCTATTCGTCTCCCCACCGACATATTATTACCTCTGATATAAGCTGCTTATACTATGAATGTCTTCTGTTCCTATAGCAACCAATCACAGCTCCTACTAATAACCTGTAGTTCCAGGCTCCATTTACTTTAATGGAGGCATTTTTTTGGAGAGTAACTGTAAAGCGCGGGGTTAAATTTTCCTGTCAATACATAGTCTACGACGTTCCCTGGGTAACATGAGGTGTCTGTGCAAAATTTTGTGATTGTAAATGCGACGGTGCGGATACACTTTTCGTTTCACCTTTTCCGCATTATGGAGATAGGGGCAAAATTGATTGGTAAATTGGAAGGCGCGGGGTTAAAATTTCTCCTCACACCATAGCCTATAATGCTCTCGGGGTCCAGACGTGTGAGTGTGCAAATTTTGTAGCTGTAGCTGCGACGGTGCAGATGCCAATCCCGGACATACACACACACAGACACACACACACACACACACGCACACACACACACACACACACACACACACACACACACACATACATACATACATTCAGCTTTATATATTAGATTAGAAAACCAAGTATCATTTTCTTTACAAGTCACGAATACTTGCTACTTTTTACATATCACATAAATCCCAATAAAATACATTT
Source organism: Anomaloglossus baeobatrachus (assembly GCF_048569485.1). Lineage (NCBI taxonomy): Eukaryota > Metazoa > Chordata > Amphibia > Anura > Aromobatidae > Anomaloglossus > Anomaloglossus baeobatrachus. Next base: position 496,746,754 of record NC_134354.1, read on the forward strand.
AAGTTTGTGGGTGTAAGTTGAGAACATGTGGAAAAGATCATTTTTCAAGGCACTATATATACAGTACTGACCAAAAGTTTGGACACACCTTCTCATTCAAAGAGTTTTCTTTATTTTCAGGACTCTGAAAATTGTAGATTCACATTGAATGCGTCAAAACTATGAATTAAAACATGTGGAATGAAATACTTAAAAAAGTGTGAAACAACTGCAAATATGTCTTATATTCTAGGTTCTTCAAAGTAGCCACCTATTGCTTTCATTACTACTTTGCACACTCTTGGCATTCTCTTGATGAGCTTCAAGAGGTAGTCACCGGAAATGGTTTTCCAACAGTCATGAAGGAGTTCCCAGAGATGCGTAGCACTTGTTGACCCTTTTGCCTTCACTCTGCGGTCCAGCTGACCCCAAACCATCTCGATTGGGTTCAGGTCTGGTGACTGTGGAGACCAGGTCATCTGACGCAGCACCCCATCACTCTCCTTTTTAGTCAAATAGCCCTTACACAGCCTGGAGGTGTGTTTGGGGTCATTGTCCTGTTGAAAAATAAATGATGGGCCAACTAAACGCAAACCGGATGGAATAGCACGCCGCTGCAAAATATCCATTGCTTGTGTTCTTATCTTTAGCCCAAACAAGTCTCTTCTGCTTGTTGCCTGTCCTTAGCAGTGGATTCCTAGCAGCTATTTTACCATGAAGGCCTGCTGCACAAAGTCTCCTCTTAACAGTTGTTCTAGAGATAAGAAGGTGTGTCCAAACTTTCGGTCCGTTCTGTGTATATATATATATTATATATATATATATATATATATATATATATATATATTATATATATGTATATATATATATATATATACTGTATATATATATATATATATATATATATATATATATACTGTATATATATCCCAATGCTCAAATCATTAAAGGGAACACTTAACCAACCGAATATAGCTCCAAGTTAATCAAACTTCTGTGAAATCAAACTGTCCACGTAGGAAATAACTCTTGCAATCAATTTTATATCCTGTTGTGTAAATGGAATAGACATCAGATTGAAATTTTTGGCAATTATCAAGACACACTCAATAAAGCAGTGTTTCTGCAGGTGGGGACCACAGACCACATCTCAGTACCAACTCTTTCTGGCTGATGTTTTGGTCACTTTTGAATGTTGGTTGTGCTCTCACACTCGTGGTAGCATGAGACAGACTCTACAACCCACACAAGTGGCACAGGTAGTGCTGCTCATCCAGGATGGCACATCAATGTGAGCTGTGGCAAGAAGGTTTGCTGTGTCTGTTAGCGTAGTGTCCAGAGGATGGAGGCGCTTCCAGTAGACAGGCCAGTACACCAGGAGATGTGGAGGAAGGCGTAGGAGGGCAAAAACCAAGCAGCAGGATCGCTACCTCCATCTTTGTGCAAGGAGGAACAGGAGGAGCATTGCCAGAGCCCTGCAAAATGACCTCCAGCAGGCCACAAATGTGCATGTGTCTGCACAAATGGTTAGAAACCGACTCCATGAGGGCCCGATGGCATGAGGCACAGACGTCCACAGATGGGGCTTGTGCTCACTGCTCAACACTGTGCAGGACACTTGGCATTTGCCACAGAACACCAAAATTGACAAACTCGCCACTGGCACCCTGTGCTCTTCACAGATGAAAGCAGATACACACTGAGCACATGTGACAGACATGACAGCGTCTGCTGACACCGTGGAATGCAATCTGCTGCCTGCAACAGCCTTCAGCATGACTAGTTTGGTAGTGGGTCAGTAATGGTGGGGGGTGGCATTTCTTTGGAGCACCGCACAGCTCTCCATGTGCTTGCCAGAGGTAGGCTGACTGCCATTAGGTACTGAGATGAGATCCTCTGACCCCTTGTAAAACCATATGCTGGTGCGATTGGCCCTGGGTTCCTCCTAATGCAGGACAATGCCAGACCTCATGTGGCTGTAGTGTGTCAGAAGTTCCTGTAAGATGAAGGCATTGAAGCTATGGACGGTCCTGCCCGTTCCCCAGACCTGAATCCGATTGAGCACATCTGGGACATCATGTCTCGATCCATCCACCAACGTCACGTTGCACCACAGACTGTCCAGGAGTTGGCGGCTGCTTTAGTCCAGGTCTGGGAGGAAATCCCTCAGGAGACCATCCGCAACATCATCAGGAGCATGCCCAGGCGTTGTAGGGAGGTCATGTAGGCACGAGGAGGCCACACTCAATACTGAGCCTCATTTTGACTTGTTTCCACTTTAATTTTGTCTTCTTTTGTCTTGCTTTGATTTTCATTTTGACTTGTTTACACTTTCATTTTGTGTGTGTCTTCAAATCCAGGCCTCCATTGGTTAAAACATTTGATTTTCATTGATAATTTTGTGTGATTTTGTTGTCAGCACATTCAACTAGGTACAGAACAAAGTATTCAATTGGAATATTGCATTCATTCAGATCTAGGTTTTGTTATTTGAGTGTTTCCTTTCATTTTTTGAGCAGTGTATATACTAATAGTTAATCACAAATGTGAGTACACCCCATACATTTTTGTAAATATTTTATGTCTTATAATGGAACAACACAGAAGACATGACACTTTGATAAAATGTAATTTAAGTAGCGTACACCTTGTATAAGAGTGTAGGTTTGGGGTGCCCTCTAAATAACACACAACCATTAATGTAAAAACCACTGGCAACAAAAGTAAGTACATGCCTTAGTGAAAATTGCAAAATTGTTGTCAATTAGCCATTTTCCCTCCCTGGTGTGACTTATTACAGTTATAAGGTCTCAGGTGTGAATGGGGAGCAGGTGTGTTAAATTTGGTGTTAACAACACACACCTTCTCATGCTGGTCCCTAGACGTTAACATGGAACCTCCACACAGGTGCCTATACTTTTCCATTCAAAAATTAAGACAATAGGGAAAGATAGGCAGGGATAGTCGCCGCGGAGTGGAGGCACTAAAATTTAGCGGACCCTAGGGTGCCGACCCCCACAAGATAGGCAGGACCGGAACAAATATAGAAAGATCAAGATCCTTTAGCTTTAGGGACCACTACCTGGGTAAAATTTCAATGTGTGTGTTTATGTAAATGTTTGTCCACAAAATTAATAAACTTTGATATAGATACCCTCTGTGAACATTTATTAACATGGACCCCCGTAGCATAAACTCTTTGAGGATCTGAAAAAAATAAGATTATAGATTATTGGAACAGTGTCCTGTGGTCTGATATCATCAGGATAAACTTATTTGGTTCAGATGGTGTCAAGCGTGTGTGTCGGCAACAAAGTGAGGAGTACAGAGATAAGTGTGACGCCCCTGAACTAGTCAGGGTGTCACAGGGTACTGCACCCCCTTTATCTTTTGGTGCAGGACTCAACCCTCATGGTTCTAGGATCCTAACTGGTATTGCTCCATCAGCATGCAAATCCTAGTCACACCTCACACCACACCCTGTCAGGCACACCAGTGGATGGTCTAGCTGGAAAAGGGCCACTCGCCTAGGGGTCAGGCAGACTGGTGGGAGGGAGGAAGTCAGAGAGAGGAAGTGGAGAGCAAAACTTAGAGAGAACAGAAGTAGCTCCCAGAGAGTGAGGAGGTGGGAGTAGCAGCTCCCTAGAGAGTAGAAGTAGCTCCCAAAGGGTGAGGAGCTGGGAGTTGGAGCTCCAAGGGGACTTTTGGCTAGGTCGCATACGGTGGTCTGGGACCGAAGGAGTCGGAGACCCGGTAACAGTGTATTGGAGAAAGGTGCCAGGCTTAGTTTTGGGCAACGGCGGGCACCAGAGTACCTAGTAACCGAACCGGACCAAGAACGGCGAGGTACTGTACCCTAGATCAGGGAGTAGCTTTCCGCAACCTGATACTTAACTTGTGGAGGATAGTTTCCTTATGAATTTTCCCCAAGAGCTCAGAGATTGAAGGCATCAACACAACAAGGGGGATAGGGCTTTCCAGCTTATGCTGCCCACTGAAATCCCAAGTGTCAGCCATCGAGAGCACAGCTTCACTACTTAATAGTGGGGAGCAGGACTCCGACAGCTTCAAGCATAGGGGTCACATCGGACACTAAAATACAGTGCATGGAGGCAAGGTACAGACCATCAGCAATACCAAAGTGAGCGGACTCCCGGACAAGCGCCTCTGAAGTGGCAGCGGTACCCAGAGACTTGGGGTTTTTTGTGTCAGAGTCTGCTTTATGGTCGCAGCACTGCCAACACTGCCTGAGTGAGTACACTGTCCTCCCTTGCTTCCAATCTGCACCACGCTCCCCACCACCTCCATCATCCAGAGTCCCGGGGCCTCCCCTACCCATGGAGGGAACATCATCTAGCTGCCCCACTCAATCTCCCCTGGGTACTCCCATTGGCAGCAGCGGTACTCCCCTTACCGCGAACCACGGGTGACGTCACAAACTCTTATCCCCCTGTAAATACCCCCTTTTCATATGAAGTGGTCGCGATCCCCCGAGTCCGGAGACCCTGGAGCCACAGCAGCAACCCCCGGATCCGTGTGGTTCGACCGCTGCAGGGGCGGCACACAAGTGTGTCTTGCCTACAGCCAATCATGGTGGTGGGAGGGTTATTGTTTGGGGCTGCATGAGTGCCACCAGCTGTGGGAAGCTACAGTTCATAAAGGGAACCATGAAAGTCAACATTCACTGTGACATACTGAAGCAAAGCATGATCCCCTTCCTTTGGAATCTAAGCTGCAGGACAGAATTCCAACATGATAACCACCCTAAACACACCTCTAAGACAACCACTGACTTGCTAAAGTAACTGAGGGTAATTGTGCTTGACTGGCCAAGCATTTCTCCAGACCTAAACCCTATTGAGCATCTCTGTGTGCATCCTCAAATGGAAGGTGGAGGCACACAAGGTCTCTAACATTCACCAGCTCCATGATGTTGTCAAGGAGGATTGGAAGAGGATTCAGAGGATCCTGAGAAGCTCTAGTGAACTCCATGCACAAGAGAGTTAAGGCACTGTTTGAAAATAATGGTGACCACACAAAATATTGACAGTTTGGGGCATAATTTGGCCATTTTCACTTAGGGGTGTAATTACTTTTGTTTCCAGCGGTGAAGACATTAATTACTGTGTGGACTTATTTACAGGGCAAACGGAATTTACACAGTTATAAAAGCTGTATACTGACTACTTTACATGTGACGGGGGTACTCACTTTTGTGATATACTGTAATATACAGTGGAACCTTGGTTTACGAGAACAATCCGTTCTGGGAATGTGCCTGTAAACCAAGTTACCTCTCTAACAAAGCAAGATTTCCCATAAGAAATCATTGGAATGCAGATAATTAATTCCACAACTTGTTCAATGTCCCATCCTGGTCCCCTATTGTGCCATTCCACACACGCACAAACATGCACAAACACACACAAACACACACAAACACACGCACACACACATTTTATGCTCACCTTACCTTCCGTTCCATCGCCGGCCTCCCGATTCTTATAGTCCACCGGTACAGGATGTGTATCGGGTAACCATCGCGACCGATGTCGGACCTTCCACTGCCAGACTTTCCGCTTTGAGTAGCAACTGACAGCGGAAGTTGCTCCATCGTTGCGATGGTTACCCGATACACATCATGTACCGGCGAACTACAAGAACCAGGAGGCCGGCGATGTAACAAAAGGTAAGGTGAGCATAATATGTGTGTTTGTGCAAGTTTGTGCGTGTTTGTGTGTGTTTGTGCGGACTGCTGAGCGGGGCAGAGCACGGTGAAAGTACAAAACCGAAAGTGTGTGAGGTGAATATTTGCTCATACAGCAAAGCTTGCTCGTAAACTGAGTTACAAATTTACAGCAAGCTTTGCTCGTATAGCGAAATGCTCGCAAACCGGATTACTCGTAATCCGAGGTTCCACAGTATATATGCTATATCTATGTATCTATCTGTAGATATTTATATTGTAGTGGTTCCTAAATGGTAGCAAAATCACTTTGCTGTAAGAGCTATTTCATATCCCCCTCATAAAGAATCCATCAGGAGATTATACAAGTATTAAAAGGCCTGTAGGGATAAATGAAATAATGGGAATTCAGTTCTGTTGAGAAGCCATTTCATTATTACCACCCATTTGTGTTAATGCTAGACCTTGATGTGAACTATGACTGCTTGCTCCACAAGCAAACTCATAAAAACATAACCTTAACAGGAAGGGGCAGTCGTGGTGCTGGAGCAGATTATACATTATAAGTGCTGAATATTGATATTTAAAAGAAGTTAAAATTAAATGTTCTGAGACAAACAAATGCAGCATTAAAGTGAGTCAACTTTCTATCTATATACAATATTTAGCCCATATTAATAGCCAATTTCAACAAATTTTCTTCTTATAAAATTCATATAAAAACAAAAAGCTTCATTCATTGAAATGTTAGCACCTGTTTATAAAATTAGTTGTTTAATAATTATTATTATTATTATTATTGCGCCATTTATTCCATGGCGCTTTACAGGTGAAAAGGGTATACATAAAAACAAGTACAACAATCATTAATAAAACAAAACAGACTGGTACAGGAGGAGAGAGGACCCAGCCCGCGAGGGTTCAAAGGGAATGGGTGAGGGTACAATAGGTGAGGACAGAGCTGATTGTGCAATGGTGTTCTGGACTGAGGGTTATTGTAGGTTGTAGGCTTGTTGGAAGAGATGGGTCTTCAGGTTCCTCTTGAAGCTTTCCACGGTAGGAGAGAGTCTGATATGCTGGGGTAGAGCGTTCCAGTCCAGAGTATGGGGGAGGTACGGGAGAAATCTTGTATGCGATTGTGATAAAAGGAGATAAGAGAGGAGTAGAGAAGGAGATCTTGTGAGGATCTGAGGTTGCGTGCAGGTAGGTACCGGGAGACTAGGTCACAGATGTAAGGAAGAGACAGGTTGTGGATGGCTTTGTATGTCATGTAATGTTTTGAACTGGAGTCTTTGGGCAATGGGAAGCCAATGAAGGGATTGGCAGAGTGGCGAGGCTGGGGAATAGCGAGGGGAGAGGTGGATTAAGCGGACCGCAGAGTTTAGAATAGATTGGAGGGGTGCAAAAGTGTTGGAAGGGAGGTCACAGAGCAGGAGGTTGCAGTAGTCGAGGCATGAGATGATGAGGGCATGTACTAATGTTTTTACTGATTCTTGGTTAATGAAAGCATGGATCCGGGAGATATTTTTGAGTTTTAGTCGGCATGAGGTGAAGAGGGCTTAGATGTGCGGCTTGAAGGATAGAGCAGAGTCAAGGGTTACTCTAAGGCAACTAGCTTGTGGGACTGGGGAGAGTAAGCAGCCATCAACTTTGATGGATAGGCTTGTTAGAGGAGTTGAATGAGGAGGAGGAAAGACAATGCATTCTGTTTTGTCCATGTTAAGCTTTAGGAATCATGCAGAAAAGAAGGATGAAATAGCAGACAGACATTGTGGGATTTTGGTTGGTAAGGAGGTAATGTCAGGTCCAGAGAGGTAGATCTGTCTGTCATCAGCATAGAGATGATACTGAAAGCTGTGGAACTCTATGAGCTGTCCCAAGCTGAAGGTGTAGATGGAGAACAGCAGGGGGCCAAGAACTGAACCTTGGGGGACACCGACAGATAGGGTGCGAGATGAGGAAGTGGTGTGAGAATGGGAGACACTGAAAGTTCAGTCGGTTAGTTTTGAAGAGATCCAAGATAGAGCCAAGTCTGTGATGCCCAGAGGAGAGAATCTGTAGTAGGAGGGAGTGGTCTACTGTGTCGAAGGAAGAGGACCGGTCCAGGAGGAGGAGGACAGAGTAGTGTCGCTTGGCTTTGGCGGTTAGTAGGTCATTGGTGACTTTAGTTAGGGCACTTTCAGTAGAGTGATGCCGTCGGAAGCCAGATTGTAGCTGGTCAAAGAGGGAGCAGGAGGAGAGGTATGAGGACAGTTCAAGATGGATATTCTGTTCCAGTAGTTTGAGGCATAGGGGAGAAGTGAAGGGTAGCTAAACACAGAGGATGGGTCAAGGAAGGGCTTTTAGAGGATAGGTGTGATCAGAGCATGTTTAAAGCATGAAGGAAATACACCAGTTGTGAGTAATAGGTTGAAGAGATGGATTAGGGTCGAGATGAGGACTGTGGTTATGTTGGGGATGAGGTGTGACGAGAGTGGGTCAAGTGCACAGGTGGTTAGATGTGATCTTGAGAGTAGAGTTGAAAGATGATCTTCTGTCATGGTGGAAAAGCTGGATAAGGAGGAAGAGGGCTAAGTAGCTATGATGAGGCGCTGTGGGGATTGTGGGCCAAAGCATGCTCTGATGTTATCAATTTTCTGCTTAAATAAAGAGGCAAAGTCTTCGGCTAAAATGAGAGGAGAGGGAGGTAGTGCTGGGGGATGGAGGAGAGAATTGAAAGTGTTGAATAGCTGTTTAGGGTTGTGAGATAGAGAGGATATGATGGATGAGAAGTAGGTTTGTTTTGCAGCAGTGAGTCTGGCCTTGAAAGTGGTGAGGGACTCTTTATATGCAATGAAGTCCTCAGTGGAATGAGACCTCTTCCATCTGCACTCAGAAATTCTGGAAGCCCACCTCAGTTCTATAGTCTGGCTCGTGTGCCAAGGTTGCCTGTTGATTGTGTGAGGTTTGGTATGCCTGAGGGGGGCGGCCGATTCAAGAGCTGCAGAGATTGTAGTGTTATATAAAGAGGCAGCAGCATCTGCGTCATATAAGGAAGCAATGTATACGAGAGGGAGAAGGGAGTGAGAAAGGGAGTGTAAATCAAGGTGATTGATATTTCTGCGAGGGTGCAAAAGTTTGTAAAGGGGGGTTGAGTATTTGGAGAAGAGAGGGAAGAGAATGTGAGTAGGTTGTGGTCAGACAGGGGGAGAGGTGAGTTAGAGAGGTTAGACGAGTGAAGATGAGGTCCCGCTTGTGGCCATCTTTGTGAGTAGCTCCATAAGACCATTGACTGAGGCTGAAGGAGGAAGTGAGTGTTAGAAGCTTAGAGACAGATGAGTGAGAAGTGTCAATGGGGATGTTGAAATCGCCCATGATGATAGTGGGGATGTCGGTGCAAAGGAGGTGTAATAGCCAGGTGGTGAAATGGTCAAAAAAGGCAGTGGTTGGCCCTGGAGGGCGATAAATGACAGCCAGTTGGAGATTGGAGGGGGAGTAGATGCGGACGGAGTGCACCTCAAAAGAGGGGAGAGTAACAGAGGGTGGCAGTGGAATTGATGTAAAGGAGCATTGGTCAGACAGGGGCAAATCAACTCCTCCACCATGCTTGTTACTGGGGCAGGATGTGAGAGAGAGATGGAGCCCTCCATAAGTACGTGCAGCAGGAGAGGCTGTGTCAGAAGGGGTGATCCAGGTTTCTGTAATGCCGAGGAAGGAAAGTTATTATTGATGAAAATATCATGAATGTAGGACAGTTTGTTGCAGAGAGAGCGAGGGTTCCATAAGGCTCCTGTTAGAGGGACTGGGAGAGCGGGGGCTGGATGAATGGATATAAGGTTAGAAAGGTTGCGAAAAATTGTCATAGATCATGGATGAGGGTTCAAAGTGACAATGAGGATGTGGTGAGGAGGGCCAGGATTAGGAGAGATATCTGTTATGATCCGGTAACCGTGGAAGATTACAAAAAAATCCCATAGGTAGAAAAACACCAATAAAAACAAGAGTAGTTGGAACCTGAGCTGACCGCAATCCCCTGACTATCAGACCACACTAGAAGTAGCCGTGGAGCATTCCCAAGCACCTAGACGCCACGTTACAGCCGGAGAAACTAGCTACACCTCACAGATAGAAATAAGGAAATCTACCTTGCCTCAGAGAAGTCCCCAAAGGAATAGCCAGCCCCCGACATATAGAGATTACTGTGATGTAGGAAAACATGATACACAGATAGGAAAAATAGATTTAGCAAAGGCGAGGCCTGACTACTGAGATACAAAGGAAAGGTTTTTTGGTCAGTACAAAAACCCTGCAGAAAAATGCCAATCTCCTGATAGTAAAAATGACACTGGAGGTCTGATTAGCTCTCTCAGTCTGGCCATTGGTCTGAGGATGAAAAGCGGAAGAAAAAGACAGTTCAATTCCTAATCTATAACAAAATGCTCTCCATGATCTGGACGCAAACTGAACTCCTCTGTCTGACACGATATCTTCAGGAATACCATGTAAACGAACCACCTGTTGAAAAAAGACGGCAACTTTGGTAATGGTACCAAATAGACCATCTTAGAGAATGTATCACAAATAACCGCCATCCTTTGAGAGAAAAGAAGATCCAAAATAAAATCCATAGCAATATGAGTCCAAGGTCTCTTAGGCACAGGTAATGGCAACAACAACCCACTAGAACGTGAACAAGGCTTGGATCTGGCACAAAACTCCTGACATCCTGAGACAAAGAAGGCCACCAAAAAGACCTACTCACAAGATCCCTAGTACCAAAAAATCCCAGGATGACCAGTCATACGGAACAATGAATCTTGGACATAACTCTAGTCCTCCATTGATCAGGAACATACAGTTTCCCCACAGGACATCTCTCAGGTTTGTACCTCTGAAATCTCTCAACTGCTAACCTCATATCTGGCGAAATAATGGAAAGGACCACACCTTCATTCAGGATGTTAGATGGCTCCGCAACATCATGAGAATCAGCAAAGAAACTCCTAGATAAAGCATTGGCTTTAATATTCTTGTTGTCCGGAAGAAAAGAGACCACAAAATTGAAACGTGCAAAAAATAGAGCCCACCTAGCCTGCCTAGGATTCAGTCTCTTGGCAGATTCAAGATAGGTAAGATTCTTATGATAAGTGAGCACCACAATTTGATGTCTCGCCCCCTGCAGCCAGTGTCTCCATTCCTCAAGGCCCACTTCATTGCTAATAATTCTCGATTACCCACATCATAATTTCGTTTGGTTGGAGAAAACTTCCTAGAGAAGAAGGCACAAGGCTTAAGCTTGGAAATACTAGTATCTCTTTGAGACAAAACTGCACCTGCTCCAATCTCTGAGGCATCTATCTCCACTTGAAACGGAAGAGAAACATCAGGTTGCTGCAGGACTGGGGCATAAGTAAACCTCTTTTTAAGCTTCTGGAAGGCCATAATTGCCTCTAAAGTCCAATTCTCAACATCAGCTCCCTTTTTGATCAAATCAGTCAAAGGCTTAACCACACTAGAAAAATTGCTTATAAATTTACGGTAAAAATTGGCAAAACCCAAAAAATTTTTGAAGGGATTTCAAAGAGGTTGGCTGAACCCAGTCATGAATGGCCTGAACCTTGACCGGATCCATTTCAATATAGACGGGGACAGAATAAACCCCCAAAAGGAAATTTTCTGCATGCCAAAGAGACATTTTGATCCCATAACGTACAATGAATTTTCCTTAAGTATCTGAAAAACTGTCCCAACCTGCTGAACATGAGCATCCCAATCATCAGAAAAAATCAAAATATCATCCAAATAGACAATCAGAAATTTGCCAATTAGGTCCCGAAAAATATCATTCATGAATGACTGAAAGACAGAGGGGGCATTAGAGAAGGATCTCCAATCTAGAACTGGATTATGGGTTTGCAACCTATCCCAGTACCAAAATATTGTGCAAGTTGTGTAATACTAAAAATTTACAATCCTCCTGATGAACTGGCGCAACCTTCATAGTTACCTGGATCCAAAACTAGGGTTTATTTTCAGCTAGGGGAGTAGCATTAATGCCCCTTAAAGGAATATGAGTTTGTAAAGGTACCAGAGGAAAACCACACTTCTTAGCAAACCCAAAATCCATCAAGTTTAGGGCGGACCCTGAATCATGAAAGGCCATAACTGAAAATGAGGATAAAGAGCAAATCAAAGACGCGGACAAAAATTTCAGCGGAATCCGGACCTTGGATCAAAGCCAAAAAACACCAAAAAAACTGAGCTGTGACAATTGTTCAATAAACATGCAACATTACAAGCATGTGAATTGCAGCCTCAAGACTAGAAAAAACCAAGGAGAAAATTGTAGAAAAAATACCATGACTATGAATAAATAAATTGCAAGTGCTTAATAAACAGGGTACTTAGTATATACATTTTTGCAAAAAGGTAAGAAGCTGTCTCACCTCGTCACGGTGTACCCATCTGAGACAGTCCCTAACCTACTAAAGTTAAAAACATATTCTGTACCTGACTTGTGTCATGTCAAAACTTCAATATGGATGGTAAAGTGGTTAGCTGGGTCCCAGATTAAATACACAGCAAAAAGTGAGAAGCAGGTAATTGTTCAGCCTCAGTATCAGGAGGGCTGCACCCCCAACTTGCATTAAAGCAAGATAGACAAAAAACACCAAAAAAACTGAGCTGTGACAATTGTTCAATAAACATGCAACATTACAAGCATGTGAATTGCAGCCTCAAGACTAGAAAAAAAAAAAAACAAGGAGAAAATTGTAGAAAAAATACCCTGACTATGAATAAATAAATTGCAAGTGGGTACACCGTGACGAGGTGAGACAGCTTCTTACCTTTTTGCAAAAATGTATATACTAAGTACCCTGTTTATTAAGCACTTGCAATTTATTTATTCATAGTCAGGGTATTTTTTATTATACGGCCCAATCTTTCTCCTGTGTTTGGTTAGGATACCTTGCGGTTGTCTGCTCATGCAATAAAATCCTAATCCCGGATTTTATCCATCCAATTTGTCTTATCCTTCTGTGCTTCCTTTATACCGTCCCCTCCTCCTCTTCCTTTCGGGTCGCTATGCTAATAATGTTTTGCTACTGATACATATATTACTGATATTATATTATTTGTCATATGGGGTGTTCTTGTGGGGCTCTTATTATTTTTTGTATGCTTTACATCATTTTAATAATTGTTTTTATCCTCCCTTCTTTTCTATTCTTATAGGTCTTGTACATATTATCTATTGATTATACAAGTTTTTTATGAATCTCTTCGCTGAACGTGTGGTCCTTTATACAGCAACTCCCTGCTCGCCTCTCATGTGTATTTTCATGTACATTGTCACGTGTTGTATTATTATCCACTTCCTGTCACTCACCCTTGAGCGGTCACGCGCGTCCTCCGGCGTTCTGACTGCGGGTGGCGACGGAGAGCGGGCCCGTTGGTGCGCACGCGCGGGTACCATGGTGACGCGTCCCATGGCCCCGCGCGTGCGCCACACACAGCGGTGTTTTTGCTCTCCCTCGCTTTCCGTACTCGGACGCCGGCGCATGCGCAGACGCATGATCGCGATCAGTGTTTAATTCCACACACCTTATTTATTTCCTATAAAGTCTTGCATACACTTTACATCCCTACCTCCTTCCGAAAAAGCAACGCTGCGAAACAGCTGTCAGGAGGCTGTTTTCCCTGCCCCCAGTACCAACCAACAGGTATTTTTATTTTCATTATTCCACCATGGGAAAGGCACTGTCTGGCTGCGTGCTGCTCCGGGTTGCTGCACAGTGATCTTACCTATATTGATCTTCACTGTCTGCTCTGCGGCTCCCTGTAGCTTCACGCTGTCAGCACATATGCCACATTTTTGTTGACCAGTCCTGATGGGCATTTGGATTAATTACATCACCTTGTATACTGATGATGCATATATACAGGTGCATGGTTCTGCAGTCCTCCCAGTATCACATTGCCGCACTCTTACTATAGGAGCCCTTGTTCCCTCCATACTGCGTCGATAGCGCGGTACACCAGGCTTGGATTTATTAATATACATATATTGTTGTTGACACAACCTCATTTTGGTTATCCTCGCCTGTGGTTCCGTGCGGCGACCCAGTTGACCTCCCTAGGACTGCGGCGTGTCCCTAGGGAATACATTAACACAGGTACATGCACTCTGCAGATTATTTTTGAATTCCATCATACTGCCCGGTCTGCTCTCCTTGTCATAATTCACCACATGACAATTTTGTGAGTGGTGGCACTATAACATTCTTTAACCACAACTTGGTTGGTCCTGGTCGGCAGGTTGCCCCACCATTTTCCCCCCTCCCTTTTCTCTTCTTACCCCTACTTTTATGTCTCACTGCTGGGTTGACTTCTTCCACCCATGCAATATAATCTTTATGTCAATTTGTATGTATTTTAATGAATAAAATGATAATTTTTGCATATGTCTGTTGCCTCATTCTCCAATTCCTCCGGTCTTGCATACTAAGTACCCTGTTTATTAAGCACTTGCAATTTATTTATTCATAGTCAGGGTATTTTTTCTACAATTTTCTCCTTGGTTTTTTTCTAGTCTTGAGGCTGCAATTCACATGCTTGTAATGTTGCATGTTTATTGAACAATTGTCACAGCTCAGTTTTTTTGGTGTTTTTTGTCTGTTATCTTGCTTTAATGCAAGTTGGGGGTGCAGCCCTCCTGATACTGAGGCTGAACAATTACCTGCTTCTCACTTTTTGCTGTGTATTTAATCTGGGACCCAGCTAACCACTTTACCATCCATATTGAAGTTTTGACATGACACAAGTCAGGTACAGAATATGTTTTTAACTTTAGTAGGTTAGGGACTGTCTCAGATGGGTACACCGTGACGAGGTGAGACAGCTTCTTACCTTTTTGCAAAAATGTATATACTAAGTACCCTGTTTATTAAGCACTTGCAATTTATTTATTCATAGTCAGGGTATTTTTTCTACAATTTTCTCCTTGGTTTTTTTCTAGTCTTGAGGCTGCAATTCACATGCTTGTAATGTTGCATGTTTATTGAACAATTGTCACAGCTCAGTTTTTTTGGTGTTTTTTGTCTGTTATCTTGCTTTAATGCAAGTTGGGGGTGCAGCCCTCCTGATACTGAGGCTGAACAATTACCTGCTTCTCACTTTTTGCTGTGTATTTAATCTGGGACCCAGCTAACCACTTTACCATCCATATTGAAGTTTTGACATGACACAAGTCAGGTACAGAATATGTTTTTAACTTTAGTAGGTTAGGGACTGTCTCAGATGGGTACACCGTGACGAGGTGAGACAGCTTCTTACCTTTTTGCAAAAATGTATATACTAAGTACCCTGTTTATTAAGCACTTGCAATTTATCAATTCATAGTCAGGGTATTTTTTCTACAATTTTCTCCTTGTTTTTTTTCTTGGATCAAAGCCAGTAAGGCCTTCTCTGCTTGATCAATAACATTGGGTTCATCATAGAACAATCCCATGGCCTAAAAAAAGGAATCCACAATAGCAAGAATCGGATCATCAGGAGCCAATGAAAAGGCTCAGTCCTGAGGGTCACCGCGCAACAAGGAGATGACAATCTTAACCTGCTGCACGGGCTCCCTGAGGACTTAGGTTTTAAGGCAAAAAACAATTTACAATTATTTTTAAAGTTCAGGAATTTAGACTTATCCCCTGAGAACAATTCAGGAACAGGAATTTTAGGTTCTAAAACAGGAGACTGTCTAAGATAAGTGGATATTGCCTGAACCTCAGAGGAGAGATGCTCAACATCCTCAACCAACTGTTTAGTATCCATGTCAACAGAAGATCTTCCATGGAATCCAAAGACAAAGAGGAAAAATATATAGCGATAAAAAAAATATTTTCCCTTCTTTTGAGTACTTTTTTTTGTTGGCCGGTGATACTGTTATGATCCAGTAACCGTGGAAGATTACAAAAAAATCCCATAGGTAGAAAAACACCAATAAAAATAAGAGTAGTTGAAACCTGAGCTGACCGCAATCCCCTAACTATCAGACCACACTAGAAGTAGCCATGGAGCGCTCCTAAACACTTGGACACCACGTCACAGCCGGAGAACTTAGCTACACCTCACAGATAGAAATGAGGTTATCTAACTTGCCTCAGAGAAGTCTTCAAAGGAATAGCCAGCCCCCGATATATAGAGATTACGGTGATGTAGGAAAACACAATACACAGATAGGAAAAATAGATTTAGCAAAGGCGAGGCCCGACTACCTAGATACAAAGGAAATAAAAGGAAACTGATTGCAGTCAGTACCAAAACCCTGCAGAAAAATACCAATCTCCTGATAGTAAAAATGGCCCTTGAGGTCAAACGACCTCATCCCCACTATATCAGGTACTTTTGTAAATAATGGGAGAAACAAAATACTAAAAAGAACACAAAAAATACAAAAGTGCAAATAATCAAGTTTGACAGGGAGAATCTCCCTTTTCTTGCAGAAGAACTAGCAAAGGGGAAACCCCCATGCTCACCAAACTAGAAAAGCAAATCTTCACCTGCAAGAAAACAGATTCCAAACAAAAGAAAAACAAACACCCTAAGGTGTAAATCAGGAAGCAAAGCAAAAGCTTGCAAACTTATCTGCAGAGGTCTTGCGTAGGAGAACAGGGAAGGACAGAATTCCAAGCCAGGTTCAGAGACTGAGGAAAATTCAGTTATCACCGGTGCCAGCAAGGCAAAAAGTGCTCTCCTATATACACCAGGCTTGTCTGCAATAGGACTTCCTTAATTCCCAATTAACGCCGACACCTGTCTGAGTCACAGACTCAGACTCAGCTTCACTACCATTCCTGGCCACCAGAGGGAGCTCCAAAACAGCACCCACACCGACAACATTCACAACATATATCTCCAGCAGTGAGAAGAAGTAGTGAGAGTTAGTAGGTGGGAGCAGGAGAGGCTAGGAAGTGGTTGTGTGTGTCTGGTGACACAGGGTGTTATGTGGAGGAAAATATTTGAGGAGGTGAGGTGGGTGGGGAGGAGGGAGGGAGAGATTACTAGGTCATTATTGGGTTTAGGGATCAGATGGGTGAGTTAAAAATGAAGTATTATAGGAGTGAAAGTGAAGAGAAACGCAAACATTGTCTACAGAGTCTATGTATTCAGTTACCTTCTGGTCCCTTCCAGTCCGATTCTGGCCTAATTCATTGCATCATACTTATATGGTGCATACTTGTATTCGTGCATACAAATCCGATGAGCTGTGAAGGGGTGGGGTGCAATAAGAACCTCTTGGTCACTCAATCAAAGAAACTAGATGCAGCATAACATAGAGTAAACACAGGTCATAAAAAGAAGGTGGGGAACAGGGGGGAGAGGTCACAATGAGAAGTTGGAGAACACCACTGAGATATTGAAGCAAACAAAGAACAGATCAGATTAATTGGGAAAGTAGGGTGGCTGATTAAGCATACCAGATATTAGCACAAGGAGCAGAGACAAGGGAGATCAGTTCATGGGTAAGTAGGGTAGCTGATTTAACATTATAGTACTAGTATGTATCATTTATGTGTTCAAAGAGTTTTAGAGGATATTAAAAGACACATTGATGGCCCCCATAAACCTTACAGTATAATTTACCAGAAACACTGGTGTATAAGAAAGATATATCCTGTAAATACATCATGTATATCATGGAACTATTGGAAATTGTTCACTTTTCTCTTTCTCACCACGGCTTTACTCCTGGCAGAAGCATTAACCTGGATGCATTAGCAGTTCGAATTTGTAAAACACCACTCCAGTGTTTTGTTTTTTCTTTTTTTTTATTTGACCACTCTGAATGGTAACTTATTATGTCTGGCCACAACATGGTGCCGCGGGACCGCAGCGGCATCTGTAAAAGGTGAAGACGCCAGAAGGTAAATATGTGGCAGACAGAGCACTTAGGGCGGCTTTGCACGTTGCGACATTGCACGTGCGATGTCGATGGGGTCAAATCAAAAGTGACGCACATCCGGCGTCGCAGTCGATATCGCAACGTGCAAATCCTTTTTGATACGATGAACGAGCGCAAAAGCGTCGTTATCGTATCATCGCTGCAGCCTCCGACATTTCCATAATGCCGGTGCAGCGACAGGTACGATGTTGTTCCTCGTTCCTGCGGCAGCACACATCGCTGTGTGTAAAGCCGCAGGAGCGAGGAACTTCACCTTACCTGCCGCCGGCTGCAATGAGAAGGACGGAGGTGGGCGGGATGTTTACATCCTGCTCATCTCCGCCCCTCCACTTCAATTGGCCGCCTGCCGTGTGACGTTGTTGTGACGCCGCACGACCCGCCCCCTTAGGAAGGAGGCGGGTCGCCGGCCAGAGGGACGTCGCACGGCAGGTATGTGCGTGTGAAACTTCCGTAGCGATAATAATCGCTACGGCAGCTTTCACTAGATATTGCATGTGCGACGGGGGCGGGACTATCGCTGCAGCATCGGTAACACATTGTTACCGATGTCGCAGCGTGCAAAGCCCGCCTTAGAGTCAAAGCATACATCAGGAGAATCTTGGTGGTTGTTGCAGATTTTCTCTCTGAGACAATTAGAGATAAGTTGTTTGTGGTTTTCCCTTGTTTGTTATCCCTGTGTGTCCTTTAGTGCCTAGTGGGGTTGAAGAAGAGCTCATCCTATCTGCTCACTACCTAAGAATCCGATCATGGTCAGCCTAGGGCAAGGTATCCGACTCGGCACATAAGTACGGAACCTATCTAGGGTGGTGAGAGAACCCAGGGCCCAGCAGTAGGCTTGGTAAGGGGTCACAATCTCCTCCTTCACTAGACACAGGGTTTACCTTCCCTTTCCTTTCGCCGTTCACTTGGTATTTCCTCATACCTAGTGTGACAACCCAAATTGCAATATCCAGTCTGACCACTTGGTCTTCTGACCTAAGCAGTCTAGGCTTAGAATACAATACCCAGTCTGACAACTGGGTGTTACGGGGGGACCGGCAGATTAGGACCAGGAGGTATATATCCCAATTGCCAGTCGGGGCCCACCGTGCTCCAGATGGTAATGGAGCTGCTAGCACCCTGTGGGTTAGGCAGAGACTATAGAGCTGATGACTCTGAGATAACCCAGGAGACCTGGGAACCAGTCATGTGTGTAAGGAGACGTCAGACCAGACGACAACCCAGTTAGCGGTTCGGTGGAGCGGGCGCTACTCCGACCACGTGTGAAGGGAACACGTCCGGCTGGGTGGTGTCCAGGTAGCGTTGACGGAGAAGACCGCTGCGACAGCGCTCTGTCGGCCACGTATGTAAGGCACGTCAGGCCGAGCGGTCTTTCGATTAGTGTTTCTGGTCACCACTCGACTGGCCACATGTGTGAAGGACACGTCAGACCAGGTAGTCACACCAGTAGCATTTGACTGGGAAGCCGAGGAGAGAAATAGGGTTCACACACCCAATCCAGGAACACCCTGTTAACTCCACAGGGTTTCTGGAATACGCTGTCCGTGCGTGTAGAGGGCACTCTCGGACAGGTGATGCAGCAGGTATGCTGTCCGTGTGCATAGAGGACACAACCGGACAAGTAACGCAACAGGTATGTTGTCCGTGTGCGTAGGAGGCACAAACGGACAGGTGACACAGCAGCTGCAGTCCAGTTAAGGCCACTGGACTGCTATAGCACAACTGGAACGGCAGCAAGGAAGCACGGCGCCTGACCCTGATGTGCTGAGCCACAAATCTTGGCGTGACAGGCACCGTTCGCCTAGCCCTACCTACCGCTTCCAACAAAGCTTATGCCACCATGAACTCTAAATGAAGAGTGCGCGCCTCCATGTTGTCTCCAGCCCCTTTTATAACCTGGGTCCGCCCCAAACCCAGGGTGGAACCACCAAGGTCCAATAGCAGAGTGCCATGTCATCAGTGACGTCACCAGCAGGCCTATCTGGAACCGCCATGTCATTGATGACCTCATGGCAGCCACACCCCAAAAACCTCACCAGTCATCGTCTGACGACCAATGGTGAGGTGCCAGATCATAGGGGCGGGCCTCTGCGAGCCAGTCCGGAGTGGCCACATCATCAGGACACCTGACAACCTCTGCCCTATCAGGATTTGCCACCTCACGGACATGCTCAGTGAGGTCCTTACCGGACCTAGCCTCTGATGCACTAAGTGCCTGCGCATGCTCAGTAGCCTGAACAACAGTCTCGGAAATCAGACTATCTGCCTGCGCATGCTCAGTAGGCACAACACAGGATTTACACACGGCCCGATGTCCAAGTACCTGTGCAAAGAGGCTTTTCGTACTAAGTGTAGGAGCATGCTCGGTAGCCTGAACCAAGGACTTAGTCTCAGAAATGGCACTATCAGGCTGAGCATGCTCACGAGGCGAAACACTGGACTTAGACTCTGGCTGGGGTAAATCAAGGCGCGCATGCGCACTAGCCGCCTCTCCACACTTAGACATGGAGGAAGAAACAGCCAGCTGGACGACCCGAGGCACGGCCAAAAATAGCAGCTGGCGCCTGGGCGCAACAGGAACCGCAACAGGCTGCTTGCAGCTATGGCAGCGCCGATTCGTAACACTGGGTTTCTTGACCTACACAGCTTGTGCTTAGATTGTAATAGTCCAACCGCTAGGTCTCCTGATCTGAATTAAGTGCCGGAAATGTTCTTTATGAGACAGTTATCTAGGCTTAGGAGACTCTGCAGTCAGGTAAGGTTTTGAAATCCAAGCATGGTCTATATTTCATGGATGTGTGAGATCCCCTTATACAAACAGCTTAATGATTTAATTTAGAATTAAGTAATGACTGATTTCACCTGTAGTGGTGTGGTAGGAGAATTGAACCAAGTTCCATCACATTTTACAGCTAATGAGTGGGAGATCAAGCAGCAGGACACTTTGTCATATGCTTATCATCAGGTGACCCTTCTAACAAAAAAAAAGACATTCCAAAATAGGTATTCCCTTCATCACCATAACACAATGGCAAATATATGTATGTAATTGCAGGGCTACCAGTGTATGAACATGGCTAGGAGCTGAACTCTCACCACACATTTTTAATGTTGGCTATATTACATGCCATCTTTGTCTAAAAGCAGTGGCCAGTGCTAAGTTCCGATATCTGCTGTTAATTATTTCAATGCCATCATCAGTCTCTGTCGGTTAAAAGCCTTGCATACCCAAAGTCCCATCGGCCCCTCAGCAAGTCGATTGTGGGGCAACGATGGGTTACCATGGCAGGCCCCTATCACTATCTTGGTATTCCTGTGAAGCTAATCCACAGCCTAAGCTTCATAGGAGAACGTTATATTCACTAAGTACTGTAATACTGTAGTAATATTATTGCATAATATACTCTAAGCCAGGGGTGGGGAACTTCCGGCCCGCGCGCCGCATGCGGCCCGTCAAGACCTTTTCTGCGGCCCCTGGGCAGATTCCCGTGGGTTGCAGCAGTCTTACTGGTCGCCGGCCCTTTAAATTCCCACATGTGCTGCTTGCGCGCACCAATGAGCTCTCTGCGCTTCCGTCCCAAAACAGCTTCACTGCTTCCAGCATTGTGTGCCCGCTTTCCAGCGCCGTGTGCCTCCAGCTCCCCAGCTCCATGTGCCTGTCGCTTTCCAGCGCTGTGTGCATCCAGCTCCCCAGCTCCATGTGCCTCTCGCTTTCCAGCGCCGTGTGCCTCCAGCTCCCCAGCTCCATGTGCCTCTATCTTTCCAGTGCCTCCAGCTCCCCAGCTCCATGTGCCTCTCGCTTTCCAGTGCTGTGTGCCTCCAGCTCCCCAGCTCCCCAGCTCCATGTGCCTTTCGCTTTCCAGCGCCGTGTGCCTCCAGCTCCCCAGCTCCATGTGCCTCTCGCTTTCCAGCGCCGTGTGCCTCCAGCTCCCCAGCTCCATGTGCCTCTCGCTTTCCAGCACCGTGTGCCTTCAGCTCCCCAGCTCCATGTGCCTCTCGCTTTCCAGCGCCGTGTGCCTCCAGCTCCATGTGCCTCTCGCTTTCCAGCGCCTCCAGCTCCCCAGCTCCATGTGCCTCTCGCTTTCCAGCGCCTCCAGTTCCCCAGCTCCATGTGCCACTCGCTTTCCAGCGCCTCCAGCTCCCCAGCTCCATGTGCCTCTCGCTTTCAAGCGCCGTGTGCCTCCAGCTCCCCAGCTCCATGTGCCTCTCGCTTTCCAGCGCCTCCAGCTCCCCAGCTCCATGTGCCTCTCGCTTTCCAGCACCGTGTGCCTCCAGCTCCCAGCTCTATGTGCCTCTCGCTTTCCAGCGCTGTGTGCCTCCAGCTCCCCAGCTCCATGTGCCTCTCGCTTTCCAGCGCCTCCAGCTCCCCAGCTCCATGTGCCTCTCGCTTTCCAGCACCGTGTGCCTCCAGCTCCCCAGCTCCATGTGCCTCTCGCTTTCCAGCGCCGTGTGCCTCCAGCTCCCCAGCTCCATGTGCCTCTCGCTTTCCAGCACCATGTGCCTCCAGCTCCCCAGCTCCATGTGCCTCTCGCTTTCCAGCGCCTCCAGCTCCCCAGCTCCATGTGCCTCTCGCTTTCCAGCGCCTCCAGCTCCCCAGCTCCATGTGCCTCTCGCTTTCCAGTGCTGTGTGCCTCCAGCTCCCCAGCTCCATGTGCCTCTCGCTTTTCAGCGCCTCCAGCTCCCCAGCTCCATGTGCCTCTCGCTTTCCAGCGCTGTGTGTCTGCTTTCCGCCCCTTCTCCAGTGCAGCGTTCTCCCTCCAATGCTATGTGCAGCCCCCAGTGCTGTGCACCCCTTTAGTGATGTCTGTGCTCTGCAAGTGCTGTCTGTGCCCCCCCTCAGTGATGCCTGTGCCCCCCCTCAGTGATGCCTGTGCCCCCCCTTAGTGATGCCTGTGCCCCCCCTCAGTGATGTTTGTGCCCCTCTAGTGATGTTTGTGCCCCCCCTAGTGGTGCCTGTAACTGCCCAGTACTGTCTGTGACCCCCTAGTGATGCCTGTGACTGCCCAGTATTGTCTGTGCCCCCCTAGTGATGCCTGTAGCTGCCCAGTACTGTCTGTGCCCCCTTAGTGATGCCTGTAGCTGCCTAGTACTGTCTGTGCCCCCCTAGTGATACCTGTAGCTGCCTAGTACTGTCTGTGCCCCCCTAGTGATACCTGTGGCTGCCCAGTACTGTCTGTGCCCCCCTAGTGATGCCTGTGGCTGCCCAGTACTGTCTGTGCTCCCCGAGTGATGCCTGTAGCTGCCCAGTACTGTCTGTGCCCCCTTAGTGATGCCTGTAGCTGCCTAGTACTGTCTGTGCCCCCCTAGTGATACCTGTAGCTGCCTAGTACTGTCTGTGCCCCCCTAGTGATACCTGTGGCTGCCCAGTACTGTCTGTGCCCCCCTAGTGATGCCTGTGGCTGCCCAGTACTGTCTGTGCTCCCCGAGTGATGCCTGTGGCTGCCCAATACTGTCTGTGCCCCCCGAGTGATGTCTGTGCCCCCCGAGTGATGTCTGTGCCCACCTAGTAATGTCTGTGCCTACCTAGTGATGCCTCTGTGCCCCCCTAGTGATGTCTGTGCTCTCTGTGCCACCCTGCAATGCTTATGCCTCCCAGTGACCTATTAATGTCTGTTCCATAGCCCCTCTTGTCATGTATATGCCCCCAGCGTTTTCTGTGAACTATATGACGCTGGGGGCATATGCAGCACATTGTAGATGCTGGAGCCATACATATCACAGGAGAGGCTGTGAGCATATATATCACAGGAAGGGCTGGGAGCATATACCTCACAGAAGGGGCTGGAAGCACATTCATCACAGGAGGGGCATGTGATGTATGTGCCCCCAGTGTCTCCTGTGATGTATATACACCAGTCACAGCGTCTCCTATGTGGTGTGTGTGTATATACAGCAGTTCTAGTGTCTCCTATGTGATGTATATACAACAGTTACAGCATCTCCTATGTGATGTACATGCCAACAGCCCCTTCAGTCATGTATGTGCCTCCTGTGATATACACCAGTCCCTGCATGTGTTATGTGATGTATATGGTCTACCAATCTCATTATCACAAAGAGTTGACTGCGCTCCAGACCAAGACAATCCTGGAAAAGCAGCTGTGGAACAGCATAAGTATCGCCGAACATCACAGCCACACCAAACAGAAGCAGCTCCAACCACCACATTAGGGGTGAGTTAATTAATTGTTTGACCAAATATAGTCGGTTCATTTTCATATTGTTAATTTTGTGCGGCCCCCGAAGGTTGGCAGAAATTCCCAATTGGCCCCCGGCAGAAAAAAGGTTCCCCACCCCTGTTATAAGCGATTGATTGCAGGTTCAAGACTTCTCAGTGAAGAAAAAGTAAAGTTTTAAATATATTTATTTTTTATATAACAAAATCAAATCACCCTCATTTTACCCCATTAACATTTAAGAAATATAGTCAATAAAAAGTGAACATATTTTGTATCACCATGTCCATAAAAGTCCGATTTATCAAAATATAAAATCTACTCTTTCTATAATTGCTGTAAAAAGAAAGAAAAATCAAAATACCAGAATTGTGGATTTTCGGCCACAACCCCTCCTTACATAAAAGCCCTAGGCACAGCTCCATCTACAGAAAAAAAAAACATTCTGGGTCTTTGAAAATGGTGAGTCAATTTTTTTTACAACTTCTGAACTTTTTCTTCATTACTTATAGAAAAAAAAATCTAATCATGTTTGATTTCGCCATAATTGTACTTGGAAAATCCTACTACCGGGTCATTTTTACAGCACATTGAAATCTGTAAAAACAAAACCCAATACAGTAGAACCTTGGATTACGAGCATTATTGGTTCCAGGAGTTTGCTCTTAAACCAAGTTACTCTTATACCAAAGCGAATTTTCCCATAGGAAATAATTGAAATGCAGACAATTTGTTCCACAACCCAAAAATATTTACTGTATTTATACAAACTTATTACAGTAATGCAATATAATGTACTGTATTCATATAAAATCATTACAGTACACTAACACAAAATACTGTGAAGTAAAAAACATAGAGCAAACTAAACTGCACGTTAGCTTACAATAGAATTGGTGTGCGCGAGGTGCACTATAGACAGGAAAAATTATGTATAAATGACAATCTTTATTCTGGTACAGTACACAAAAAACACTCCCCAAATCTATTCTCCCCAAAATAATGGCAAAACTATGCCAAATGTGGGGTAGGAATAATGCACAGGCAATTAGATTACAATACAAGCAGTGTGCTGTACTGGTCAGCAGAAAGTACAATACTGTATCCACAAATGCAAATTAATAGACATGCTATATGGTAAATAACGTACAATGGTATACTGTATACAGTACATATGTACAGAAAGTTACCTCCAGAGCGGGTCAGAATATGGTGAAAGGACCTAACCGGAAGTGTGCACGGCGGGAATTTGCTCTTATTGCAAAGCATTGCTCTTAAACCAAGTTACACATTTTTTAAAATCTTTGCTTGTCTTGAAAAACGCTCTCAAACCAAGTTACTCTTAAACCAAGGTTCCACTGTATATTATTGCAGAATTGCAGATTATTTTTTCCCCATTTCGCTACAATTTTGATTATTTTACATTACAAAGTACTGAAAAATTCCAACTCCTCACTCAAAATCAAGCAATTATACAGTTATGTTGAAAGAAAAATAAAAAAAGTCAAAAGAATTTCTAAAGATCTCTTATCATATGCTAATGAGGCCAGGGACTAATCACAAGGGCATTACTTCCCTTGGCTATTAAGCCCCCTTAGCCGACCATATCTCTGAAGCTGCGCATTCATTAGCATGTTAGCACACCCATAGAGGTGTGCTAACATGCTAAGGGTGCCGACTAGCCAGGGGAACTAACGCCCAGGGGACTAGTCCATTAGCATATGATAAAAGATCTTTAGAAATTATTTTTCTAAATATCCCTTTATCTATGCTAGTGTATACAGGGACAGTTAGGCAGGGATTAGCAATATGCACCTAGAACTGCTCCTGGTTCTGGGTGCATATTGCACCTGACAGGTTCCCTTTAATACTTATTAAATACATTTTGGAATAATAACAGACTGTAAGGACTTTCTGTAATTGTGTATTTTAACTAAAATTGTTCTCCACAAAAGCATTTTTTTCAGTGCAGTTTTCTTCCCCCACGTATAAACATGCCCTAAATTTCTTTATAATAACCCAATATACCTGAGTTTTCAATTTCATTTTTAAACCTAAATTATTTCATTATTACAACGTAGAAAATAAAACCATGCTTTTATAATCTGAAAGATCCAAAAATCATTTTAAGTGTCTGCCTCTCGCTGGCACTGAATGGCTGGAGGGTGTAGTGATGCAGTACGTTGTTGGCCTCTTCAGCTGCTAATGCTTCAAACAAAGAAGTAGAGGTTTCTAAATACAAAGCTGTCATTTATTAGAGAAGTCAACCCTCATTTGCTTCATTCTCTAGGAAAGCTGCCTTTTCTTCTCTAACCATATTTTCACGTCCAGTCATTTTGTATATATTACTTTTTGCCTGGAAACCTAACAAAAGCCTGGATGTAAGAACAAAAACCCAAACTGAATTCTGAAGTTTCCTCTGTACATTTAGCAAAAGTAGAAAAAATATATTCTGGATAGATCAGCATTACATGATATATCTTCATTGTTTACAAAAATGACAGCTCTTAATGGACCATATTAGTTTTAACACAAACTATTAAATCTCCTTCATTAAATTGCTCTGTCTTCCATTACGCGTCCTTGTTAGCTGTGGGAAGAAGGTGCAAACTCGTCAGGAAACATAAGCACACATTGAGACTATTACAGATAATGCTTATTAAACAAGCCTCTGAGGAAGTTTTTCTTGGGTTGATCTCAAACATTTTCAGGGAGTCATGTTCCACGTCTGAGGTCCCATGTTTCTTCCTCTTAAACTATCAGCAGCTGTAGCACATGACCTACTTCTGTAAAGTCCAATAATGATTTCCTTCCTTCAGTGGTTTTAAGATCCCCTCCGATGCCCTGTGAAAAAAAGGGGACAAATATGTTTAATTCAAGCACAATGTTCAAGAGGGACTTGTTGGTTTCAGGGTAGAAACTCAATACAGCTTCACTTCTGAGTGTTGGCCTCAAATTGGAACCATGTGCATGAAAGGACCCAGTAAGATCATTGGGGAAGGTATGGATATTTTAGCCTAAGGCATCAACATATCCACCTGCAGAAAGGCAGACTTGTTAGTACCAAGGAAACTTAAGGCTCCTATACAGCTTTAAAGATGCCTATCCTAAGAAGTCATACATATCCCTTAACAAGGAAAGACGTGTACTTGAGGAACATGTTAATTTGAGATGTCAAGCATCAATACACTTTTACGGCTGCATAAAGAGAAGATTACACCAATTTCTGGAATGTATATTACATCATGTACAGTATGTGTCATGCACTTCTATGAATATATTATTAGAAATAACCACATCTAGAGGAGCAAGCTCAGGAAACCTGTGAACAATTATTATTTTATTTCTGTATATAGGCAATATATTCTGCAGAATTTTTAATGTATATTCTTTGAATTTAATATCTATAGAAAGATTAGATTCTTTTCTTGCTTATGACCTCCCTCCCCCTTTTTGTTGACCAAATACGGAATTCTTAATCCTGAATTTTAACAGCAAATTTAATATAGTCATTTGTAACTATTCAATTTCTTCATATGCATGGACTTTCTTTTTTGTAATATACTCCTCAATGTTGAAATTGCAGCACTAAGAAGGAAAAGTTGTGGAATTATGGGATTCACCGTATCGATAAACATGTTAATAATATGCATATGATGAAAAAATAGAAACAGCATTTTCAAAATATCTCCATTTATTTAATATCAAGCGCACCATATGCAGAAATGCACACTTATATGAATTGGCATTCTATCAGTGAGGTTATTAATGACTGTCTGAAAAATGTTCTGCCATGCTGAGGGCACTTGTGCATTCAAATCATCAAGATCCACAGCTGGCAGCTCCCTTTTCAGTTGCTGGAGATGCTGCCAGTGATTGCAGTATCTTTAGACCATGCAGGGTACTCAGAGTATCATGAGTAATATGCAGCCTGATTCTGTCTTGTTGATAAAGGGGTCAAGGGACAATTTAGAGACATGGCTGTACCACTGGTGCAAGCACCAAAATTAAAAAAAAAATACATATAATTAGTAACACCATATCCAGAATGTCCCAAACTATAAAACTGTCACATTTGATAAAAAATGTAGCTTTTTCATTATACTGACTTTCAAAAAAATGGAATAAGAGGTGATTATAAATCCATATCTCAAAAAATATTGTATCACTGAAAGCATCAAGTTATCCTTCAAGATACAACAATAAAGTTACTGCTCTCATAATATGGTGATCGTGTGTAAAAGTGGCAAAGCATAAAAAAAATAATAATACCTGCCAACACTATAATCAAATTGACCCAAAAAAACAAAAACAAAACTCTTATCACTTTTACCGAATAGTGAATGGCATAAAAAACAATTCTAAAATTATTGAGTTTTGTTAATTCTGCGTATAAGAAAATTAAATAAAAAGCAAATATAAAATATTACGCTCCCTAAAATGGTACCAATAAATATTTCAGCTCATCCCTAAATAATTAAGCTGTCAAACAAAAAATCAAAGTAGGGTCTTATCAGGATGACATAGCAGGAAAGGGTCAGGGATGTGCTCACCTAGCGGGGCTGTGTAAGACCCAACCACTGAAGTGCATGAGAATCAGGCCGCTGCAATATCCTCAATTCAAATATGAAGCTTTTATATTGGATTATTATATGGGATATTATTATTATAATTATTTATTATTATAGCGCCATTTATTCCATGGCGCTTTACAACTGAAAGAGGGTATACGTACAATAATCATTAACAGTACAAAACAGACTGGTACAGGAGGAGAGAGGACCCTGCCTGCGAGGGCTCACAGTCTACAGGGAATGGGTGAGGGTACAATAGGTGAGGACAGAGCTTGTTGCGCAGTGGTCTACTGGACTGAGGGCTATTGTAGGTTGTAGGCTTGTTGGAAGAGGTGGGTCTTGAGGTTCCTCTTGAAGCTGGGATGGATAAAATATGCACGGTTCCATTGAAGTGAAATCCAGAGGTAGATGAATGAAAAGTTTTTTATTTGTTGACGTGTTTCTGAGTCAACCAGACTCTTTCATCAGAAAAACCACCAAGGGCGTAACAATCGCAATTGCGGGGGTCGCAACCACGATGGGTCCGGTGGTGGCGGGCCACCAATCTCAGTGCCTGCTTCAGCTGGATATGTATCAAGATTAGGGACAAACTACAATTACAAGACAACCATTTAAAAAAATGGTCTTCCAAGTCATACATTACAGTATGGTTTACTGCTTTGGCTTTTAAAGAGGGATCATGAGTCCCTACTTTATGACATATTCCCTTTATAACAACAAGAAGAAGCCAGAATGCCAATGAAAAAATATATATATTTTCAGTCATGTGCACTGCTAATGCAACCTGTCAACCTTTGTGTCTCCTTAAGAAGATCCCATAATGAATCTTCTTCAGGAAGCACAAAGGTTGACACATTGCCATAGCAATGCACATGACTGAAAAGGTATATATTTTTCCATTGGTGTGCTTTGCTTTCTTCTTCTGAGAATGTTGCCGTACATGTACATTTGAAGAACTAAAATTATTTTTAGATTAGAGTGCTACTTCCTACTACATTGTTGCAGTAATTTTCTGGTCAACCTGTTTGCCTGGCATCCTTTAAAGTCTTGGTTACTTGGGTTGTCCCACAAATAATGTACATTTTAATCATAGTTACATATACCTACATAGCTACATAGGTTTAAAAAAGACCTAGGTCCATCTAGTTCAACCTTCCTCCACAAGTTCTACATTTTGTCCCTAAGTCACTTATAACCAACAATGTTGTGTGTGCTGAGGAAATCATCCAGCCCTTTTTTAATCAACAGAGTAAAAATAAGATAAAAATAAGAATAAAATAGAAAGAAATAAGTTCCACAATTAGTTGTGTTAAAAAAATGTTCTCATGCTGAAATAATCTTTTAAATTTGCCCCTGCTATGTACTGTGTAATGGCTGTGTCTGACTGTACAGGTGCATGGTCTGAACATACCGCAGCTCCTGAGCAGGTGAAGAAGCAAAAGGATATACAGATATTACAGCATGGGATCACTACTGCTGCTTTCTATGAGGTAAAACATGTTTACAAACAGGCCGGCAATTGTTTTACCTCACATAAAGCAGCAGCTCCAATCCCCTACTCTCCTGTCTAAATACTTTTGCTTTCCCCCTTGGCCAGGAGCTGTGCTATGTGCTAACCATGTTCCTACATAACAGCCATTACACATTTTTTTTTTTAAGGCTGGAAACACATCTATGCGAGTTAAATTGGTCCGAGTTGGCTGAAAAAAACTCGGCTGATTTTAGTTCACGTTAGGTCCGAGTGCAACGCAAGTGCGATGCTTTTTCTGAATAAATTAATGATTTTACTAGCGTGTGTAATGCGGGTGTAATGCGTGTGTAATGCGTATTTTTTACTATGTCATCTGCCATTCAGCTCTGCTACATGGCCGCTGACAGCAGACACAGACAGCTATGTAGCAGAGCTGAATGGCAGATGACAGCAGACACAGACAGAGCTGCACAATCAGAATGAACTCGGGTTAACTTCACCCGACTTCATTGTCATGCTGCGGCTCTGTCTGTGCCGCGTCCTGATTAGCGGTCACCAGTGAAGGACTCACCGGTGACTGCTAATCCCCTGAGTGACTGAAGTTAGCAGCCCTCTCTCATACTCACCGATCCCCGGCGCGGCGCTGCATGGCATTCACACTGCTGCGGCGGCTTTTACTATTTTGAAAAAGCCGGCCGCTCATTAAACAATCTCGTATTCCCTGCTTTCCCCGCCCCCCGGCGCCTATGATTGGTTGCAGTGAGACATGCCCCCACGCTGAGTGACAGGTGTCTCACTGCACCCAATCACAGCAGCCGGTGGGCGTGTCTATACTGTGCAGTGAAATAAATAATTAAATAATTAAAAAAACCGACGTGCGGTCCCCCCCAATTTCAATATTAGCCAGATAAAGCCATACGGCTGAAGGCTGGTATTCTCAGGATGGGGAGCTCCACGTTATGGGGAGCCCCCCAGCCTAATATTATCAGCCAGGAGCCGCCCAGAATTGCCGCATACATTAGATGCGACAGTTCTGGGACTGTACCCGGCTCTTCCCGATTTTGCCCTGGTGCGTTGGCAAATCGGGGTAATAAGGAGTTAATAGCAGCCCATAGCTGCCACTAAATCCTAGATTAATTATGTCAGGCGTCTCCCCGAGATACCTTCCATGATTAATCTGTAAGTTACAGTAAATAAACACACACACCTGAAAAATCCTTTATTAGAAATAAAAAACACTAACAAATTCCCTGGTTCACCACTTTAATAAGCCCCAAAAAGTCCTCCATGTCCGGCGTAATCCAGGATGGTCCAGCGTTGCTTCCAGCTCTGCTGCATGGAGGTGACCGGAGCTGCAGAAGACACCGCCACTCCTGTCAGCTCCACGCAGCTAATGAAGGGAATAGCGCGATCAGCTGAGCTGTCACTGAGGTTACCCGCTGTCACTGTTGGAGGATCCAGCGGCGGCCGCGGGTAACCTCAGTGACAGCTCAGCTGATCGCGATACTCACCTCAGTTGCTGCATGGAGCTGACAGGAGTGGTGGTGTCTTCTGCAGCTCCTGCCACCTTCATGCAGCAGAGCTGGAAGTGACGCTGGACCATCCTGGATTACGCCGGATATGGAGGGCTTTTTGTGGCTTATTAAATTGTTGAACCAGGGAATTTGTTAGTGTTTTTTATTTCTAATAAAGGATTTTTTCAGGTGTGTGTGTTTATTTTCTGCAACTTAAAGATTAATCATGGAAGGTATCTCGTGGAGACGCCTGATATGATTAATCTAGGATTTAGTGGCATCTATGGGCTGCCAATAACTCCTTATTACCCCGATTTGCCAACGCACCAGGGCAAATTGGGAAGAGCCGGGTACAGTCCCAGAACTGTCGCATCTAATGTATGGGGCAATTCTGGGTGGCTGCTGACTGATATTGTTAGGCTGGGGGGCTCCCCATAACGTGGAGCTCCCCATCCTGAGAATACCAGCCTTCAGCCGTATGGCTTTATCTGGCTGGTATTAAAATTGGGGGGGACCGCACGCCGTTTTTTTTAATTATTTAATTATTTATTTCACTGCACAGTATAGACACGCCCACCGGCTGCTGTGATTGGGTGCAGTGAGACACCTGTCACTCAGTGTGGGGGCGTGTCTCACTGCAACCAATCATAGGCGCCTGTGGGCGGGTAAAGCAGGGTATACGAGACTGTTTAATGAGTGGCCGGCTTTTTCAAAATAGTAAAAGCCGCCGCAGCAGTGTGAATGCCGTGCAGCGCCGCGCCGGAGATCGGGGAACGGTGAGTATGAGAGAGGAGGGGAAAATGACCGACAGACTGTGAGAGAGGGACAGAGATAGTGACGGACCGACAGAGAGAGAATAGAGACCGAGAGGGAGAGACCGACTGACAGAGAATAGTGATTGACAGACATTGTGAGGCATCGCTCGTTTCCAGTGTTTTAGGAAACATGCGAGAAATGTATTTAGAAAATCGGATGTCACTAGGATGGTGTGAGTACCGTCCCGTGACATCCGATTTTTTACACGCTCCCATAGACTTGCATTGGAGAGACTCGCAGTAGAAACTCACAAAAAAGCAGCATGCTGCGATTTTTTTCTCAGTCCGATTTGGACTGAGAAAAAAATCGCAAATGCGAGCTGAATCATTCACTAACGTGTCCGATTAGAATGCGAGTTTTTCTCGCATTGCTCTACTGCAAGAAACTCGCAAGTGAGAAGCAGCCCTTACATATCCAATGGTGAATGTAATTTTTATTACAAGATGTCTTGATTGAGTTTTGCTTTATCTGTAGGACAACCCCTTTAATTAAAGGATTGTATTGATGGTTTTCCTTTTTTAGATTACCTATATACAAATTTAATTCTCCAACCCCCAGCATACCCTAATAGCTATAGAGATTGCATATAATAATAGAACATGTAATTTCACAATAATTGGAGATCTTAAAGATATAGACAATACACACAAGGAATCTGTAGAGAATAATAGACTGATTTTGCTTCTATCTTCTGAAATATCTCTTTTGCAACAAAAAAAATAACACTTTCCAGAGCATAGCATAAGAAAGAAAAATGTGAGCCACTGTATCACGGCTTCAGAAAATAATTTATCCTACAGAATGGTAAAGTATACATTAAGACCAGCTAATTATTTGTTCTACCACCTAAGAATGAGAGGTGAATCCCTCATAGAAGAATTATAAATTGTTAGACATTTGCAGGCTTCTAATATAAGTATGTTATACATTATTTAATAGTCCATATTATTCCTCAAGAAAATTGAATTGTTACTGAATTTAAAATCAATATAAAATGAGTATGCAGACAGCACGATCCAGTATTACAGGGAATACTCATTTTTCAAATGCCATTTCAAAGCATTACATTTTTAATATTGTTAATATAAGAAAGAATTCCAAAATCAATCAGAAAGACTTAAAACATGCTGTGAAAATGTGTTATACAATGTTCATTGACTTTGAGTGAAAAGATACTAAAATAAAATAACAATATAAAATACACTTAAAAAAAACAACCTTTTTTGTTCTTTAGTGGATCCAGTTTTATTGTTTTTCTATGAAAATATGGGCATTTTTTAACTATAATATGTTCACTTTTAAACATTATTCATGGTTTGATTTAAAAAAAAATATTTTACCAAATTATAAAATTGAACCGCACAAATCAATTCGAGTTTGTATTGAACAGGTTTATAAGAAACTTGCAATTAGGGCAAAAAGTTACATTTTATAGGCAAAGAAAAGAGAGTTGATGTGAATTCTTATGTAAAATTAAAGTCTGAAACCAATGATGGTTTCTGTATAATATATCATGTTAACTTGTATACATTCGTTAACAGCAACACATCTCCATCTCATATGGGCAGCACAGTGGCTCAGTGGTTAGCGTTGTGATAATGTATTGCTTGAGATCCGGGTTCAAATCCTACCAGGCACAAAATCTATAAAGAGTTTGGGTTTCCTTTGTTTTCCTCCATTTTCCCTGTACGCCTGTGTTCACACATTCCCAGCCCTGTGCCTCCCTCTCTGCCTGTGTGCAATTCATTTATGTTTTGTGTTGTTTTGTTTTACACATGATTTATAGTTGAGGGTGCAGTTAAAGGGAACCTGTCACCAGCTTTTTCCTTTATGAGTTGCGGCTACTACCAGTGAGCCCTTATATACAGCATTCTAGAATACTGTATATAAAAGCCCAGGCAGCACTGTAGAATGTAAAAAAACACCTTTATAATTCTCACCTAGGGGGTGGTAAGGTCCGAATGGCGTCAATACTCTTGATCCTGTGCCTCCTCCATCTTGTGGGGTTGCCATCCTCTTGCCCAGCCCCATGTGCACGACGCATTCTGTTTTAAAATGTATTTATTAAGGTTTTTAACAAAAAATAAAAGGAATGGGGAAAATTAGAGAGATTGTTGAGATGAAACAGCGATTAAATGGTGACATTAGTAAATATTTAGCATAAAATATCTTTCAGGTGAGGAGGTATGGGAAAGGATTGGTGAAGGAATGAAGGGGAGGAAGGTGTAGCAATTTAATAGGGAAATTAGGATTAAGGGAAATGGGGAAAAAAAAGGTAGAGGGAAAAGGAGAACAAGATATTAATTTGCAAAACTATAAACCTTATACAAAACATATATACAAGAAAATGTACCTATGTAACATGACCATGACAAATTAAATACCAGAACCATATGTTTGAGAATTGTAACACTTGACATAGGTGAGTTATTTAAGTATGCAAATCAGGTGACTTCCGATCGATAAGTGTCCCAGGGATGCCAAACTTTGAAATAGCGAGTATATTGATTATTGAAAGTGGCATAGTGCTTTTCATAGTTTCTGTGTATGGCAACCTTTTCAATAATTTGATTAAGGGTGGGGGGATAAATATTCCTCCAGTTGGCAGCTATACTACTCTTTGTTGTGAGAAGGATATGAATTACAATGGATCTAAAAATGGGGTCAATTAATTTGGCATCTAAAGATAAAAGAGCTAGTTGTGGGGTGATCACTAGTGATGAGCGAGTACTAAAAAGCTCGGGTGCTCGAAGCTCGGGCCGAGCCTCCCAAGATACTCGTGTACTCGGGCCGAGCAACGAGCCCAATGTTATCCTATGGGAGACCCGAGTATTTTTGTGAAATGACCCCCCGGCAGCATGGAGAAACCCTAAAAATGTCACAAAAGTCTCAGAAGAGTGCTCAAATGACATGGCAACAGCATGGGGAAGACCCCTTGAAGCATTTATCACTCAAAAGTCACAGCTGTGAACAATTTTGTCCGCGTTTCACGCCATTTTTACGGACTCACCAAAAAACCTTCCAAAATGACCCCAAAATGATTTTTCATGGCAGAAATGTTAAGGGCACATACGCAATAGTGAGATAGAGCTGGTGTATGTTACTTTTTGAGATTAATACATGAAAGATTTTACATGAAAATATTGTGTGGCACTCCGATGTCCCTGAGAAGAGACGTACATGAAGGCCTCTTGAGTCTAATGTGCCCATTTTGAGGAAGTGAGTCTTTGTAGTATTTTCCTTTGCCAGGGCAGTCCAAAATTGTGAGGTTCACCAATGCCCCTGCATACAGACGTGCATGAGGGCCTGTAAACCTGAAGTGCCCATTGTCAGGAAGTGGGTGTATTATAGTATAGCCCTTAGGCAGGGCAGCCAAAAATTGGGAGGCTCCACATTGTCCCTGGATAGAGACATGCATGATGGCCTGTAAACCTGAAGTGCCCATTGTAAGGAAGTGGGTCTATTGTAGTATAGCCCTTAGGCAGGGCAGCCAAAAATTGGGAGGCTCCACGTTGTCCCTGGATAGAGACGTGCATGAGGGCCTGTAAACCTGAAGTGCCCATTGGAAGGAAGTGGGTCTATTGTAGTATAGCCCTTAGGCAGGGCAGCCAAAAATTGGGAGGCTCCAAATTGTCCCTGGATAGAGACGTGCATGATGGCCTGTAAACCTGAAGTGCCCATTGTAAGGAAGTGGGTCTATTGTAGTATAGCCCTTAGGCAGGGCAGCCAAAAATTGGGAGGCTCCACGTTGTCCCTGGATAGAGACGTGCACGAGGGCCTGTAAACCTGAAGTGCCCATTGTCAGGAAGTGGGTGTATTATAGTATAGCCCTTAGGCAGGGCAGCCAATAATTGGGAGGCTCCACATTGTCCCTGGATAGAGACGTGCATGATGGCCTGTAAACCTGAAGTGCCCATTGTAAGGAAGTGGGTCTATTGTAGTATAGCCCTTAGGCAGGGCAGCCAAAAATTGGGAGGCTCCACGCTGTCCCTGGGTAGAGACGTGCATGAGGGCCTCAAAACATTAAGTGTCCATTGTCAGGAAGTGGGTGTATTATAGTATAGCCCTTAGGCAGGGCAGCCAAAAATTGGGAGGCTCCACGTTGTCCCTGGGTAGAGACGTGCATGAGGGCCTCAAAACATTAAGTGTCCATTGTCAGGAAGTGGGTGTATTATAGTATAGCCCTTAGGCAGGGCAGCCAAAAATTGGGAGGCTCCACGTTGTCCCTGGGTAGAGACGTGCATGAGGGCCTCAAAACATTAAGTGTCCATTGTCAGGAAGTGGGTGTATTATAGTATAGCCCTTAGGCAGGGCAGCCAAAAATTGGGAGGCTCCACGTTGTCCCTGGGTAGAGACGTGCATGAGGGCCTCAAAACATTAAGTGTCCATTGTCAGGAAGTGGGTGTATTATAGTATAGCCCTTAGGCAGGGCAGCCAAAAATTGGGAGGCTCCACGTTGTCCCTGGGTAGAGACGTGCATGAGGGCCTCAAAACATTAAGTGTCCATTGTCAGGAAGTGGGTGTATTATAGTATAGCCCTTAGGCAGGGCAGCCAAAAATTGGGAGGCTCCACGTTGTCCCTGGGTAGAGACGTGCATGAGGGCCTCAAAACATTAAGTGTCCATTGTCAGGAAGTGGGTGTATTATAGTATAGCCCTTAGGCAGGGCAGCCAAAAATTGGGAGGCTCCACGTTGTCCCTGGGTAGAGACGTGCATGAGGGCCTCAAAACATTAAGTGTCCATTGTCAGGAAGTGGGTGTATTATAGTATAGCCCTTAGGCAGGGCAGCCAAAAATTGGGAGGCTCCACGTTGTCCCTGGGTAGAGACGTGCATGAGGGCCTCAAAACATTGTTCCCATTGCAAAGGAGCGGGTCTCCTGTCGTTGTAATGTCCATTCTGCAAAGAATGGGCGAAAAAATTTACCACTGGGGGTATACCTGAAACAAAGGCCTAAGTATTGCAATTTGTAATGGTCATCATCATGGTGGCGCATGAGGAGAAGGAGGAGCAGTCCAGCGATTATCCAAAGTCCAGAAGTGTGTACCCATGGGTGAGTGGAGGTACATGGCAAACTTTAAATTCCGCTCTCATTTGCTGGTGGTGTGGTGAAGTCTGGCCCAATCCAACCCTTGTTCATCTTGATCAGAGTCAGCCTGTCAGCATTTTCAGTTGACAGGCGGGTGCGTTTATCTGTAATGATTCCACCTGCGGCACTAAAAACACGCTCTGACAAAACGCTAGCAGCAGGGCAGGCCAGGACTTCCAAGGCGTAGAGAGCCAATTCATGCCACGTGTCCAGCTTGGATACCCAATAATTGTAAGGCACAGAGGAATGTCGGAGTACAGTTGTTCGATCTGCAAGGTACTCCTTCAGCATCTGGGCAAACTTAGGATTTCTTGTGGCACTACCCCGCACCTCAGGGGCTGTGGTACGTGAGGGGCTGAGAAAACTGTCCCACATCTTAAAGACTGTTCCCCTACCTCTGGCGGATTGGACTTGTGCCTCTCTCGGCTGTACGCCTCGGTTGTCCACTGATTCCTGACCTATGCCGCTAGCGTTTTGTGAGGGGAATGCTTTGCCTACTTCCGTGACTATGGCCTTCCGGAACTGCTGCATTTTGGTTGACCTCTCCTCCACGGGAATAAGAGACAAAAAGTTCTCCTTGTAGCGTGGGTCTAACAGTGTTACCAACCAGTAATGATTGTCGGCCAAGATGTTCTTAACGCGAGGGTCACGAGACAGGCAGCTTACCATAAAGTCAGCCATGTGCGCCAGACTCTTAACAGCCAGGACTTCAGTAGCCTGACCAACAAGATGACTGAACATGCTGTCCTCCTCCTCCTCCTCCTCCTCCTCCTCCTCATCTACCCTGTCCTCTGGCCAGCCACGCTGAACCGAGGATATGACTGGTGTGCATGTCATATCCTCAATTTGGCCGGAGAGTTGCTCCATGTCTTCATCCTCCTCCTCGTCATAGTCCTCCACTGCACGTTGTGATGAGACGAGGCTGGGCTGTGTGTTATCACCCACACCCACTACTGTTTCTTGCTGCAACTCATCGCGCTCCGCCTGCAATGCATCATGTTTGTTTTTCAGCAGAGAACGTTTTAGAAGGCAGAGTAGCGGTATGGTGACGCTAATAATGGCGTCATCACCACTCACCATCTTGGTGGAGTCCTCAAAGTTTTGGAGGATGGTACATAGGTCTGACATCCATCTCCACTCCTCAGGTGTTATGTGTGGAGTTTGACCCATTTCCCGACGGCTTAGGTGATGCAGGTACTCAACAACTGCCCTCTTCTGCTCACATATCCTGACCAACATGTGCAGAGTTGAATTCCAACGCGTGGGGACATCACACACCAGTCTGTGAGCCGGAAGATGCAAACGGCGCTGAAAGCCGGCAAGGCCGGCTGAAGCAGTAGGTGACTTTCGAAAATGTGCAGACAGGCGGCGAACTTTTACCAGCAGATCAGACAGCTCTGGGTATGACTTTAGAAACCGCTGAACCACGAGGTTGAGCACATGGGCCACGCATGGAACATGTGTCAGCTGGCCTCGCCTCAAAGCCGCCACCAGGTTCCGGCCATTGTCACACACGACCTTTCCTGGCTTTAGGTTCAGAGGTGTGAGCCAGTGATCTGCCTGCTGTTTCAGAGCTGTCCACAGCTCTTCTGCATTGTGGGGTTTGTCACCTATGCAGATTAGCTTCAGCACAGCCTGTTGCCGCTTTGCCGAGGCAGTGCTGCAATGCTTCCAGCTTGTGACTGGTGTCGAGGGTACAGTGGATGAGGATGCGCAGGAGGAGGAGGAGGCTGAAGAGCATAACATTCCGGAGCTGTAGAGTGTGGGTGAAACACTGACTGAGGTAGGGCCTGCAAACCTTGGTGTGGGAAGGACGTGTTCCGTCCCTCGCTCAGACTGGGTCCCAGCTTCCACAATATTAACCCAGTGTGCCGTCAACGAGATGTAGTGTCCTTGCCCACAAGCACTTGTCCACGTGTCTGTGGTTAGGTGGACCTTGGGTGAAACAGCGTTGTTCAGGGCACGTGTGATATTTTGTGACACGTGGTTATGCAACGCGGGGACAGCACACCGGGAGAAATAGTGGCGGCTGGGGACCGAGTAACGTGGGACAGCTGCCGCCATCAGGTCACGGAATGCTTCTGTCTCCACCAGCCTAAAAGGCAACATTTCCAGCGCAAGCAGTCGCGAAATGTTAGCATTTAGAACTGTGGCATGTGGGGTGTTGGCAGTGTATTTGCGCCTGCGTTCAAAGGTTTGCTGAATGGATAACTGAACGCTGCGCTGGGACAAGGACGTGCTTGATGATGGTGTTCTTTCTGCGTAGGCAACTGCAGGTGCAGGAGTGGAGGAGGCTTGTTCGCAGGCAGCATGGACAGGGGATTGGCTCGCGTGCACAACCAGCGAAGACGTAGCAGTGACATCAGCAAGCACTGCTCCTCGACTCTGTTGTACTTCCCACAAAGTCGGGTGCTTGGCTGACATGTGCCTGATCATGCTGGTGGTGGTCAGGCTGCTAGTTTTGGTACCCCTGCTGATGCTGGCACGGCAGGTGTTGCAAATGGCCTTTTTTGAATCATCTGGATCCAACTTAAAAAACTGCCAGACTCGGGAAGACCTAACATTTGTACAGGCACCTTGTGTCGTCGTGTTGTTCCGGGGAACGGTTGCCTGACTTCTGCCTGGGGCCACCACCCTGCTTCTTACTGCCTGTTGTGATGCTACGCCTCCCTCCCCCTGTGCACTGCTGTCCTCGCTCTGCATATCCTCCTGCCAGGTTGGGTCAGTTACTGGATCATCCACCACGTCGTCTTCCTCTTCCGCACCCTGCTCCTCCTCCTGACTTCCTGACAATTGTGTCTCATCATCGTCCACCACTTGTTGAGACACGTTGCCAACTTCGTGAGAACGTGGCTGCTCAAATATTTGGCCATCTGTACAGACGATCTCCTCATGACCCACTTCAATATGAGCTGGCGAGAGGCCAGAATGTGTGAATGGAAACGTGAACAGCTCTTCCGAGTGTCCAAGTGTGGGATCATTAATGTCCGAGGAGGACGTGTACTCAGCCTGGTGGTAGGAAGGAGGATCAGGTTCAGAAATGTGCGGTGCAGTATCACGGCTACTGACACTTGACCGTGTGGAAGACAGAGTGTTTGTGGTGGTGCCAATCTGACTGGAAGCATTATCTGCTATCCAACTAACAACCTGTTGACACTGGTCTTGGTTCAAGAGCGGTGTACTGCTGCGGTCCCCAAGAATTTGGGACAGGACGTGCGAGCGACTAGATGTGGCCCTTTGTTGTGGCGAAATTAGAGCTTGCCCACGACCTCGGCCTCTGCCTGCACCACCATCACGTCCACTTCCTTGTTCCTTGCCAATGCCCTTGCGCATTTTGCAATGCTGTGCACTGCTGACGTGTATATTCACTACTTGTGCGTTATATCAAAGTTTCTGGAAATTGCACACAAGTGCACCTGTACGCTGCCACCAACAGGCACACACGTGCGGTTTTAAAAACCAAGCACGGACGCAATAAGAACCTAACAGGTTTTTTTGGGGAGCGACAATTACAGACAAGTCAGACACTATCTGGACTGTTTTACACTGTGTACACCAGCCCCAGATATGATGAAGGCTGGTATACGGTCACCACTACCCTGCCTGCCTGCCTGCCTGTATACTGGTACAATAGTCCTGACAAGGACTCTTTTGGTCACTAGCCTGTATTCAGACCTGGCTATACCCTGCCTGTATATAGCAACAATAGTCCTGAGAAGGACTCTGCTACTGTACTCCGACCTGGCTATACCCTGCCTGCCTGTATACAACTAGAATAGTCCTGAGAAGGACTTTTGGTCACACTGTTTGCAGCCCTGCAACTGAAAAAGCTATAAAGGGCCGCAAAGCTTTCCCTGAATCAGCGACACTCTCCCTGCACTGACAGTCTGGATAGCTGTGAGCAGAGCACAGCGCGCCGGCCGATATAAAGGCTCGGTCACGCTGTGCAGGCCGGCCAATCACTGCAATTCCACAACTAACAGGGCTGTGGCATTGCAGTGGTCTGCCAGCCAATCCCTGCATGAGGGCTGGCTCTCAAAAGAGCGCCAACATGCAGAAATGAAGACCACGAGTACAGCATGAGTATCGCGAGATTACTCGGTCCCCGCCGAGCAGCCCGAGTACAGCGATACTCGTGCGAGTACCGAGTAGTTACAAGCATGCTCGCTCATCACTAGTGATCACAATATTTGTTTTGGTAATTTGATTTATCAAGTTTGAAATACCAGTCCATAAGGTTTTTAAGATTGGGCATCCCCAGAAAAGATGTAAAAGGTCCCCATTACCGCCACAATTTCTCCAACAAGATGGTGAAATATTATTATTAATCTGATGTAGCCTAGTTGGGGAAAGGTACCATCGCGTCATGAGCTTACTTATCATCATTGACTCATATTGCCGTTCCCATGACCAACTGCAATTGCACAGTCAGAAAAAATGCATCATAGATGGATTTTGGTTGCAGGCAGCAAGTCCCACACAATTTTATCTACATAGTTGTTAAGTGGCATGGGCCTGTGAATTACTTGTGACCTGTCTGCAATGAGACGTTTCTTTTTACAATTAATTTGCAGCTCTAAAATAGTTGCGCAACCAGTTGTAGAAATGTTTTTGGCTTTGTGACTTGATTGAAATTTGATCATGGAGAGATGTATGGGAGAAATCAGCCAGACTAAAGTTAAAGATATCATTACGGGTTACTCATCAGAGTAAATGTGGACAAAGTCAGGTCAAAAGAAAGAAGTCAACCACCACAACAATTTTGCTATATAAAGTAAAGGCAGTGCCATATTGGCACTAGAATGTTGAATGCAAGCATTCCTTTTGCTGAAAGATAGGATGCTTGATCGCTGTAATATTTTTAAGTCAAAGTTCCAGAAATGCATTGATCCTTTGATTGACGTGTGGGTCGAGTCCTCGCTGTAAAGTC
This sequence comes from Anomaloglossus baeobatrachus, assembly GCF_048569485.1. Taxonomy (NCBI): domain Eukaryota; kingdom Metazoa; phylum Chordata; class Amphibia; order Anura; family Aromobatidae; genus Anomaloglossus; species Anomaloglossus baeobatrachus. Next base: position 496,788,925 of record NC_134354.1, read on the forward strand.
CTCTATGGCATGTGCCTTTTCTTTATTTCAGAGTGGGAAGGGCCATGGATATTTGGCCTGTCTCAGCCTACATGTAGCAGCCCATAGCCACCCTGGAAGTGGCACATCTACTACAGTTAGGTCCAGAAATATTTGGACAGTGACACAAGTTTTGTTATTTTAGCTGTTTACAAAAACATTTTCAGAAATACAATTATATATATAATATGGGCTGAAAGTGCACTCTCCCAGCTGCAATATGAGAGTTTTCACATCCAAATCGGAGAAAGGGTTTAGGAATCATAGCTCTGTAATGCATAGCCTCCTCTTTTTCAAGGGACCAAAAGTAATTGGACAAGGGACTCTAAGGGCTGCAATCAACTCTGAAGGCGTCTCCCTCGTTAACCTGTAATCAAGGAAGTAGTTAAAAGGTCTGGGGTTGATTACAGGTGTGTGGTTTTGCATTTGGAAGCTGTTGCTGTGACCAGACAACATGCGGTCTAAGGAACTCTCAATTGAGGTGAAGCAGAACATCCTGAGGCTGAAAAAAAAGAAAAAATCCATCAGAGAGATAGCAGACATGCTTGGAGTAGCAAAATCAACAGTCGGGTACATTCTGAGAAAAAGGGAATTGACTGGTGAGCTTGGGAACTCAAAAAGGCCTGGGCGTCCACGGATGAGAACAGTGGTGGATGATCGCCGCATACTTTCTTTGGTGAAGAAGAACCCGTTCACAACATCAACTGAAGTCCAGAACACTCTCAGTGAAGTAGGTGTATCTGTCTCTAAGTCAACAGTAAAGAGAAGACTCCATGAAAGTAAATACAAAGGGTTCACATCTAGATGCAAACCATTCATCAATTCCAAAAATAGACAGGCCAGAGTTAAATTTGCTGAAAAACACCTCATGAAGCCAGCTCAGTTCTGGAAAAGTATTCTATGGACAGATGAGACAAAGATCAACCTGTACCAGAATGATGGGAAGAAAAAAGTTTGGAGAAGAAAGGGAACGGCACATGATCCAAGGCACACCACATCCTCTGTAAAACATGGTGGAGGCAACGTGATGACATGGGCATGCATGGCTTTCAATGGCACTGGGTCACTTGTGTTTATTGATGACATAACAGCAGACAAGAGTACCCGGATCAATTCTGAAGTGTACAGGGATATACTTTCAGCCCAGATTCAGCCAAATGCCGCAAAGTTGATCGGACGGCGCTTCATAGTACAGATGGACAATGACCCCAAGCATACAGCCAAAGCTACCCAGGAGTTCATGAGTGCAAAAAAGTGGAACATTCTGCAATGGCCAAGTCAATCACCAGATCTTAACCCAATTGAGCATGCATTTCACTTGCTCAAATCTAGACTTAAGACGGAAAGACCCACAAACAAGCAAGACCTGAAGGCTGCGGCTGTAAAGGCCTGGCAAAGCATTAAGAAGGAAGAAACCCAGCGTTTGGTGATGTCCATGGGTTCCAGACTTAAGGCAGTGATTGCCTCCAAAGGATTCGCAACAAAATATTGAAAATAAAAATATTTTGTTTGGGTTTGGTTTATTTGTCCAATTACTTTTGACCTCCTAAAATGTGGAGTGTTTGTAAAGAAATGTGTACAATTCCTACAATTTCTATCATATATTTTTGTTCAAACCTTCAAATTAAACGTTACAATCTGCACTTGAATTCTGTTGTAGAGGTTTCATTTCAAATCCAATGTGGTGGCATGCAGAGCCCAACTCGCGAAAATTGTGTCACTGTCCAAATATTTCTGGACCTAACTGTAGATGCTCCAATTCTGGCATTTCTTCTTGGGTCTTCTTGATTGCCCTGGTGCAGTGGCAATTGGGGTAAGGGTTTTGGGGGTTGATGTCAGCTGTGATTTGACAACTGGCATTAAGCACAGGGGTTAGTAATGGATAGGTGTCTATCAGACACCCCCATTACTAACTCAGCAAAAAAAAAAAAGAGTTAAAAAAGACAATATATTTTACTTGAAAAATACTCAACTCCCTTGTTAAATTTATTAAAAAAAACATGAAGACCCAAAATAATCTACGAAATCAAATGGAGTCCAATAATGGGATAAAGAGAGAGGTTAAATACATAAAAGCGTTCACCACTTTATTAGCTCCCAAAAAACCCCAACACTGCAGGTCTGAAGTAATCCAATGCGAAGAGTGAGATTCTCTAATAAAAGCTATGGAGCCTGGTGATGAGACTGAAATTTCATAGGTTACTTGCATTCAGTGTCAGCACTGGATTTTCCCACGAACAGTGACGTCAGTAAACTTATATTACCTCCCTGCTTGTGGGAAAATATGGGTCTGGTGCTGCCCTCTGCGATACCTGGCCGGAGTGGCGAGGTTATGTAAGTTTACTGATATCATCCTCGCTCTCGCCAAGGGGTAGCGCTGACCCCCGGTGAGAGCAGAGATGACATCAGTAACCTTAGATGACCTCACCGCTCTCGCCAAATCTCAAGAAGGGCATTGCAAGACCCACAATGTCTCCCAAGCGATGAGGTCATGTTAGGTTACTGATGTCACTGATCATAAGAAATTACTGCAAGTAGCCTATGGAGCTTCAGTCTCAGCACTAGGCTGCATAGTTTTATTAGAGAACCACTAAATGTCATGGAATGATTCTTTGCATCGCGTTATGTTGGACCTGCAGGGTTTTTTGGGAGCTAATAAAGAGGTGAACAAGGGACTGTGTTTTGTTTTTATTTATTTACTAGCTGTAGTAACTGGCGTTGCCCAGGATAGTAACTGTCTCTCTGTCTCTCTCCTGCTCTCCTAGTCTCTGTCTGCCTCCCTCGATGTCTCTCTGTCTCTCTGTCTGTCCCTGTCCGTCTCTCTGTCTGTCTCTTTCCCTATCTGTCGCTGTCTATTTCTCTATCTCTCTATGTGTCTCTGTTTGTTTATCTCTGTCTCTCTGTTTGTCTCTTTCCCTGTCTGTCTTGGTCAGTCTGACTGTCTCTGTCTGTCTGTCTCTTTGTCTCTGTCTGTCTCTTTGTATCTTTCCCTGTCTGTCTCTTTCCCTGTCTGTCTTTGTCCCTGTCCGTCTCTGTCCCTGTTTTTCTGTCTGTCTCTGTCTTTCTGTCTGTCTCTGTCTGTCTCTTTCAATGTCTGTCTGTCTCTGTCTCCTTCCCTCTATGCCTCTGTCTGCCTCTTTCCCTGTGTGTCTGTCTCTGTCTCTTTCACTGTCTGCCTCTGTCTGTCTCTTTTCCCTGGCTATTTGTCTCAGCCTGTCTGCCTCTTCCCTGTCTATCTATTTGTCTGTCTCTTTCCCTGTCTGTCTTTGTATCTTTCCCTGACTATTGCTGTCCTGTCTGTCTCTTTCCTCATCTGCCTATGTCTCTCTTTGTCTGGCTGCGTCTGTCTGTCTCTTTGTCTGTTTCTGTCTGTATATTTCCCTTTTTGTCTCTCTCCCTGTCTGTCAGTTTCTGTCTGCCTTTTTGCCTGTCTGTCTTTCTCTTTGCCTGTCTGTCTCTGTCCTTATCTGTCTCTGTCCCTGTTTTTCTGTCTTTGTGTTTTTCTGTCTGTCTCTGTCTCCTTACCTCTATGCCTCTGTCTGCCTCTTTCCCTGTGTGTCTGTCTCTGTCTGCCTCTGTCTCTTTCCCTGGCAGTCTGTCTCTGCCTGTCTGCCTCTTTCCCTGTCTGTCTATTTGTCTGTCTCTTTCCCTGGCTGTCTTTGTCTGTATCTTTCCCTGACTATTGCTTTCCCTGTCTGTCTCTGTCCCTGTCTGTCTCTTTCCTCATCTGCCTCTGTCTCTCTTTGTCTGGCTGCCTCTGTCTGTCTCTTTGTCTGTTTCTGTCTGTATATTTCCCTGTTTGTCTCTCTCCCTGTCTGTCTGTTTGTGTCTGCTGTTTTGCCTGTCTGTCTTTCTCTTTCCCTGTCTGTCTCTTTCCCTGTCTGTCTCTGTCCTTGTCTGTCTCTGTCTCTGTTTTTCTGTCTTTGTGTCTTTCTGTCTGTCTGTCTTTGTCTCCTTCCCTCTATGCCTCTGTCTGCCTCTTTCCCTGTGTGACTGTCTCTGTCTGCCTCTGTCTCTTTCCCTGGCAGTCTGTCTCTGCCTGTCTGCCTCTTTCCCTGTCTGTCTATTTGTCTGTCTCTTTCCCTGTCTGTCTTTGTCTGTATCTTTCCCTGACTATTGCTTTCCCTTTCTGTCTCGGCCCCTGTCTGTTTCTTTCCTCATCTGCCTCTGTCTCTCTTTGTCTGGCTGCATCTGTCTGTCTCTTTGTCTGTTTCTATCTGTATATTTCCCTGTTTGTCTATCTCCCTGTCTGTCTGTTTCTGTCTGTCTCTTTGCCTGTCTGTCTTTCTCTTTCCCTGTCTGTCTTTGTCTGTCTGACTCTGTCTCTTTTACTGTCTGTCTCTTTCCCTGTCTGCCTTTTTTTGTTTGTCTCTTTCTGTCTGCCTCTTTCTGTCTGTTTCTTTCCCTATCTGTCTCTGTCTCTCTGTCTCTTTCCCTGTCTGCTTCTTTCTCTGTCTGTCTGTCTGTGCATATGTCTGTCTGTGTATGTCTGTTTCTCAGTCTGTCTCTGTCCGTCTCTCCACCGACATCATATTACCTCACACATAAGCTTCTTATACTAAGAATGTCCTTTATTGCTATAGCAACCAGTCAGAGCTGCTATTAATGACCTATAGCTTCGAGCTCCATTGACTTTAATGGAGGCAGGTTTGTTGGCGAATAACTGTGAAGTGTGAGGTTAAATTTTCCCCTCAAAACATAGCCTATGACGTTCCCTAAGTTAAATGAGGTGTCTATGCAAAATTTTGTGATTGTAAATGCGACGGTGCAGATTCTTTTAGCGGACATACACACATTTATATATTAGACTAGCTGTAGTACCCGGGTGTTGCCCGGGATAGTAACTGTATCTCTGTCTCTTGCAGTTCAGGTACCCAGACCGAACTTTGGAATTAAGCCTGGCCAAACCCAAACATCCATGGGTCTGCTCATCCCTAACTGTGACACTTTGATACTGAGGTGAATGTATCTTCTTATTTACACAGCCAATGTGATTACTAAGTTGGATATTGAATTTATTTGAACTGTGTCCCCTTTTACATTTAATACAGGACTAGGTGTTTATATTTTGCATCAGTGAATGAATTGTTTGCTACCTTTACACTTACAAGTAACTTAAAAGTATTTAATAAATATTAATATATGGGCACAATGAACTCAGTTTGTCTTTTTTATATACAATACCCTAAACCTTTCTATGTTGTATACATTACGAAAGAAGTCTAAAATGTATCATGGTAGAGAGGTAAGGGGGATGTGAAAGGATACTTCTGTAATCTAAGGAGTCTTTGAACATAAAATGACTGTTCTAATCTGGCGAAACTATTCAATGCAACATTGGCATGGCCAAACAGTTCAGTGCACGTTCTCACCTATTTGTTTTCCATCTCTCTCCACCCTTCTCTGGCCTCTATAAAACTAAAACTGTCAATAATGTAAGGGGGTGGTGATAATTGCAAACCAAATATGTAGAAAGGTGCATTGGAATGCTCAGCCATGTCTAGTGTGCACCGAGTTCCTGTGCTTGGTTTGTACAGTCATTTTGTCTTGACATGACAGACTCCTTAGTGTTTTGGCATTGTATGGGCAACAGGAAACAACAAGAGGCAAAAAAGGGCAGATCATGCAGAAAGAGCTTCCCCACCCAGAATAATTTTAACTGGTGTACTATAAAATAGACTAAAAGAAAAGAATTGGGACAAACTTAAAAGATGTAATCAGTATATAACAGTGTATAACGCCTTCAGATAATAGCAGGAGGATTACACAACCCTTCAACACTGTATGAGCCAAGTGACAAGTCCTCTGAACACATTTTATTACTTGCTAAATTAGCTTAGAATAAATTTCTTTTACATCTAGGTCACATGAATCCTTAAAGTGTACCTGTCCTTTAAAAAAAAAAAACTGTACAAAAAAATAGTCCTACGCACTCATCCCCCATAAAAATTTAAAACTGCTGATGGTGCATATACAAGCGTACTATGTCCAGGAACGGTCCTGATTACATGCTTTGTAAAGTGCTATCCACTTTGATCTAAAGGTCCTGGAACTTCGTATCTCTTCCTTCCCAGCATACACTACATTTGCCATTGTTCAGTGGCTTGTCAGTCTAAAATGTAAGAGTAAAGGGTACTTTTCACGCTGCGATATCGGTACCGATATCGCTAGCGTGCGTACCCGTCCCCGTCGGTTGTGGCTCACGGGCAAATCGCTGCCCGTGATGCACAACATCGCTAACACCCGTCACACAGACTTACCTTCCCTGCGACGTCGCTCTGACCGGTGAACCGCCTCCTTTCTAAGGGGGCGGTTCATGCGGCGTCACAGCGACGTCACACGGCAGCCGTTCAATAGCAGAGGAGGTGCGGAGATGAGCGGCCGGAATATGCCGCCCACCTCCTTCCTTTCTCATTGCCGGTGGACGCAGGTAAGGATATATTCGACGTTCCTGTGGTGTCACACATAGAGATGTGTGCTGCGGCAGGAACGACGAACAACATTGTACCTGCAGCAGCAATGATATTTGGAAAAGGAGCGACGAGTCAACGAGCAACGATTTTTCACGTTTTTGCACTCATTGATCGTTGCTCTTTGGTGTCACACGCTGCGATATTGCTACCGGCGCCGGATGTGCGTCACTAACGACGTGACCCCGACGATATATCGTTAGTGATGTCGCAGCGTGTAAAGCACCCTTAAGGCAATGGAAGTCCATCGTCACAACCCAAAACATTTCCAGCCTCAACTGCATATTGCTTCAAAAGTCGATTTCATTCTGGTACAGCAATACTTCGGAGCAATAAACGTATACTGTGACTTGCATTTAAATTAGCTAAGTGATATATATTCAGTTCGGGGGTGGGGTGGTGATGACAGGTTACCTTTAAATTCTACCTCTTTGTTACACCTGTATTTCTTGTGAGAGATGGTAGAGCTGTAGCCAACTATTTACACAAACTGGAGACCTCTTAGACCAGCACTTTGCAGAGATATTTTGTATTTTTGTTATTGCCTAGGAGTAAATTTATCGAAACAATGATCATTTGAATTACAGTACTGTATATTAAAAAAGTAAAGACTATGGGGCTAATATTATAACATATATATAGAGATGGCTTATACAATCTCAAGCAGAGGGCCTCATGCACATGCAGACACGCACATATACAGGTGCATACACAGACACGTACATATACATATTTGAAGACAAATTCACAAAAATACATGCAAACAGACAAAAATATATACAGTCATACACACTGACATGCATAGATATGCACATCATATATACACACAGACACATTAGACATATTTTTCATATGGGGAAGCCTGCAACAAGCCTCGCTTACCTCTCCCACAGCTTGTCTTCCGTTCAGATCCTCCTGGGTATGTGGCTGTGCATAGCCCACTGCTTGATGACCGTCACTTTACCAGACATGGCTGTGCACAGTGTAGTGTGCAGCCGTGTCTGCTAGCAGTGACGTTGCTGGCCCAGCACTGTGCCTTTAATTTGGTTTGTGTGCTAGCCCGGCAGCGTCACCTGCCAGCAGACAAGGCCACACTGTGCACACTGAGACTGCTGTATATACATCACAGGAGGAATGGGGGCAAAAGTATATACATCACAGGTGGGGCTGGGGGCAAATATATCACAGGGGAGACAGGTGGGGCATAGACATCACTGGGGGTATAGACAGCACAGGGACCATAGACTTTACTGGGGGACACATACATTACTGAGGGGTATTCACATTACTGAGGGGAATACACATTAGTGGGGAAGCATACACTTTACTTTGGACAAATGCAACACTGAGGGAGTCTTTGGCTGCGGCTCCTCTCTTCACCTGTGGAAGGAGAGCATATTGCGCGCTAACTCTGCCCACAGATGAACTCCATCCTTCAATGCATGTGCACACAGCGTTCAGCAGGGGTGGTGACACTACCCCTGATGTCTTGTCTCATCCCCCACAAAAAAGTTAAAACTACTTACAGTGCCTAAAGTATTCGCCCCTTGGCATTTTTTGTTTTGCTACCTAACAACTTGGAATGTCATTGTTTTTAATGCTAAGTGCCAGTGGGGTTTGCTGCAGAAAACAGGCAGCAGAAAGTGTACTCACTTTCTTGGCAGTGGTTTAGACATTAATGGCTGTGTGTTGTTGTTTAGACAGCACACCATATTTACATTGTTATACAAGCTGTACACTGACTACTTCATATTGTATCAAAGTGTTATATCTTCAGTGTTGGCCCATGAAAAGATAAAAGTCAATATTTTAAAAAATGTGAGGAGTGTATTCACCTTTGTGATATACTGTAGGTAGTAATATAATAAATGTATCCTTGACTCATATGTATATTTGGTATATATAAAAATATGACATGGAATCTAAACACATATATACATATTATTTATATACATATAAACAAGTAAACTTCAAAATAATGTCCTATGAAAAGATTTACAAACATATGAGGGCTTTACTCACTTTTGTGATATACGGTATATAAAGGTCTTTGCAAAACTAGGAGTTGGACCCACTCAGTTCATAATCACGTCTGTGCTGAACCTGTAAGTGGACCTCTGCATAGAGTGTCCTCACTTATTATGCATAGCATTTTTAATTACCGTACATACTGTATTGTGTGCTCTCTTATAATTTTTAGCATTGTCCTTTATTACAGTGTCCTCATATTATGTTTAGTGTATTTCTTTATTAGATATAGTGTCATCTTATTAATTTAGTCTATTTCTTTACTACATATAAGCACATATATACATAATATTTTATTACACACAGTGTCCCTGCATATTAAGTATAGTGTAATTCTGTAATACATACACTGTGTGCAGAATTATTAGGCAAGTTGTATTTTAGAGGATTTTTTATTATTATTGATCAACAACTATGTTCTCAATCAACCCAATAGACTCATAAATATCAAAGCTTAATATTTTTGGAAGTTGTGTTTTTTTTTAGATTTGGCTATCTTAGGAGGATATCTGTTTGTGCAGGTAACTATTACTGTGCAGAATTATTAGGCAACTTAAAAAAAAAACCACAAATATATTCCCATCTCACTTGTTTATTTTCACCAGGTAAACCAATATAACTGCACAAAATTTAGAAATAAACATTTCTGACATGCAAAAACAAAACCCAAAAAAATTAGTGACCAATACAGTCACCTTTCTTTATGATGACACTCAACAGCCTACCATCCATAGATTCTGTCAGTTGCTTGATCTGTTTACGATCAACATTGCGTGCAGCAGCCACCACAGCCTCCCAGATACTGTTCCGAGAGGTGTACTGTTTCCCTCCCTGTAGATCTCACATTTTATGAGGGACCACAAGTTCTCTATGGGGTTCAGATCAGGTGAACAAGGGGGCCATGTCATTATTTTTTCATCTTTTAGACCTTTACTGGCCAGCCACGCTGTGGAGTAGTTGGATGCATGTGATGGAGCATTGTCCTGCATGAAAATCATGTTTTTCTTGAACGATACCGACTTCTTCCTGTACCACTGCTTGAAGACGTTGTCTTCCTCAACCCGAAAAGGTCCCACAAGTTCATCTTTGATGATACCAGCCCATACCAGTACCCCACCTCCACCTTGCTGGCGTCTGAGTCGGAGTGGAGCTCTCTGCCCTTTACTGATCCAGCCTCTGGCCCAACCACTGGCCCATCAAGAGTAACTCTCATTTCATCAGTCCATAAAACCTTTGAAAAATCAGTCTTAAGATATTTCTTGGCCAAGTCTTTACATTTTATCCTTTATTTCTTGTTTAAAGGTGGTCATTTTTCAGCCTTCCTTACCTTGGCCATGTTCTGGAGTATGGCACACCTTGTGCTTTTTGATACTCCAGTAATGTTGCAGCACTGAAATATGGCCAAACTGGTGCCAAATGGCATCTTGGCAGGTGCCCGCTTGATTTTCCTCAATTCATGGGCAGTTATTTTGGCCATGAAACGCTTGATTGTTTGGTGATCACGCTTCAAAAGTTGGCAATTTCAAGACTGCTGCATCCCTCTGCAAGACATCTCACAATTTTTTACTTTTCAGAGCCTGTCCAATCTCTCTTCTGACCCATTTTGCCAAAGGAAAGGAAGTTACCTAATAATTAAGCACATCTTATATAGGGTGTTGATGTCATTACACCACACCCCTCCTCATTACAGAGATGCACATCACCTGATTTACTTAATTGGTAGTTGGCTCTCAAACCTATACAGCTTGGAGGAGGACAACATGTATAAAAATAATCATGTGATTAAAATACTCATTTGCCTAATAATTCTGCACACAGTGTATAGTGCTCTACACGGTGGGCCAAGGAAAATTAGCCTGTCTCCTGCAATATTATAGCAAGATGAATGAACAAATAGATTATTTTTATTGACATACCCACAAGACACAATAGGTGCTGAAAGTGGTCCCATTCATGTCTATGCACTTTTGGGCACATCAGAGCATGTTGGCTGTTACTGCTTGCAGCTCATCAACAATGATGCTGCCGATAGTATTTGTGATGTTTTTCTTGAGTTCATCCAGGGTACGTGTTGTTGATGTACACTTTCTGTTTTAAATTTCCACAAAAATAAAAATTGCATGTGGACAAGTCCAGGGAACAAGGTCACAAATATTGATTGGAAGACAGTGAAGGGATTGATAGAGTGGATAGGTAAAGGAGTAGCAAGGGGAGAGGTGGATTAATCGGACAGCAGAGTTAAGAACAATCTAGAGAGGTGTGAGAGTGTTGTTCAAGAGGGTAAAGAGGAGGATCTTGCAGTAGTCAAGGTAAGAGATGATGAAGCCATGCATTAACATTTTTTGTAGATTCAGGGTTGAGGAAATGAAGAATTCTGGAAATATTTTTAAATTGGAGGTGGCAGGAGGTGGTGAGGGCTTGAATATGGGGTTTGAAGGACAGGGCAGAGTTAACGGTTACTCCGTGGCAGTGAACTTGAGATACAGGGGAAACCATGATGTTGTGTTGAGTTATAGGTAGGTGGACTAATTAAGATGGAGGAAAGATGATGAGTTTGGTTTTGTCCACATTGATTTTTAGAAAACATGATGAGAAGAAGGAGGATATGGTAGATAGACACTCTGGAATTCTGGACAGCAGAGAGGTGACTTTATGGGTCAGAAAAGTAGATTTGAGTGTTGTTAACATATAGAAGTTACTAAAAGGCATGGGATTTTATGAGTTGTCCTAAGCCAAAAGTATAGATGGGGAAGAGTGGAAGTCCTAGGACACAGCTTTGAGGGACACCAACAGAGAGAGGGCAGGATGAGGAAGTACTATGGGAATGGGAGCTGCTAAATGTGTGGTTTAGGAAAATATGAGAGATCCAGCAAAGGGCAAAGTCTTTGATATCAAGGGAAGACAGGATCTGTAGTAGCAGGGAGTAGTCAACTGTATCAAAGGAAGAGACGAGGTCTAGAGGGAGGAGTATAGAATATTGTCTGTTAACTTTAGCAGTTAGCAAATCATTTGTAACTTTGGTAATGGCAGTTTCAGTGAAGTGGTGGGGATGGAAATGAGTACGTTTTTCCTCTGTGATGGTGGGAAAGAGGGTTATGGAGTACGGAATTTGTCTGTTATAAGAAGCGGTTATGGTGATTATATGTTAACGCTTTAAAGTGATCAATCTTGTTTTTGAAGTGTGTGGCAAATTTTCTACAGAAATCAAGGTGGTCAGAGGGGTCATGGGTGGATGCAAGAGGGAATTAAAAGTGTTGAATAACTGTTTAGGGTTGTAGGATAGAAAATAATTGAGAGCAGTAAAGTATTCCTGTTTAGCAGAGATGAGGGCAGACTTGAATGTGAGAATTGTATGTTTGAATGTGGTGAAGTCTTCCAGTCTTCCTGTGAGTGTATTGTCTCCCAGTGTCGCTCTGCATTCTTGGATGCTTGCAGCAGCTTTTTTGAGAGGTTGGTGTGCAAGGGTTGTCAAGTGATTTACCGTCTTCTGCTGTGTTCGAGAGTGATCAATAGCTGATGGTAGTGTGGCATGGTACAAAACAGTGGCTGTGTCGCCGAGTGAAGATATCATGGACAGGGGTAGAAGAGAGTCAGGGATGGTGTGAGTGTCAAGATATAAGAGATTTTTGCTAGGGGGAGATAGCTGACAGGGATGAGAATGTGAGTAGATGGTGGTCAGATAGTGGGAGAGGTGAGGTTGTGCAGTTAGATAGTGAACAGGGATGGATGAAGATTTGGTTTAGTGCATGTCTGTCTCTATGGGTGTCTGGGTATAGGCCATGTTTCTTTGAGGGCCAGGAAGGTTAGATTGTGAGAGGTAAAAAGGTCATGAATTAAATGAAGTTTCTACAGATGGAGCAGCCGTTGCATAGTGCTCCAAAGAGTTGATTTTGGGGGCTACTTGCAATCTGCTGCTGAATTTCATACATAACTTTTGATGTAATTTCCGAATTAAACTCTGGAAACAACATTTACAGCAACTGGTGGTTTTGTTCGTGGGTAATAGTTGGTGAGGGCCTCTTGCGTTCCCTTAATCAATCTTCTTTGCAGATATCCTTCCTCAACGCTATTCACCGTTCCAGGGAGACCACCATCTTTCTGACATGATATGCACAAAAGTTCTGAACAAGAAGGCAAAATAAAGCCATGATGCTGCACATGGGCCTTGGGCCATGTCATCAGACATAGAGCAATGGACTAGTCTATGAAAGTCTATGAGAGTCTCCACACAAAATTTCCTGTTACACCAACTTTTTATTTGCTGCTCAAGATGCACAAGAATCCACGGTGTCCAGCAGGGCGTCCTATTGTCTCTGGCATTGGAGGGCTGTGCAATCCTGTATGTAAATTCATCAAACATTATTTTCATCCTTTAGTGGAAACGCTGCCCTCCTATGTCAGAGACACTTCAGACGTTCTGAGGAGGATTGATGGACTATTCTTGGAACATGGTGCTATTTTGGTTACAGCTGATGTGGAGACCCTCTATTCTTGTATCCATCACAAGGATGGCCTTACTGCTGTGAAGTTCTCTTTATGTATGAGAAACTGGGAGGTTCCTCTGCAGGATTTAATCCTCGAATTCCTGGAATTCATCCTAACATGAAATTTCTTTTTATTCAAGGATTGTTTCTTCCTCCAGAAGCGTGGTTCTGCAATGGGTGTGGCGTGCGCGCCGTCGTACGCGAACCTCTTCCTTGGCTTTTGGGAGAGGGAGATTCTCGACGACGGCACCTGCGCCACTTCCCATATGCAGTACTGGTTGCGTTATAGCGACGATGTACTAATGATCTGAAGGGGAACCGACCTTGAGTTACAGAAATTTATTTCCATGCTTAACTGTAACAACCGGAACATCAGGTTGACTTTCAGGAGTAATTCTGAGGAAATTTACTTTTTTGATATAAAGGTTCTGATCATACCAGACAGGTTTATTCAGACTGACGTCTTTAGAAAAGAGACGTCAGTGAATAGTCTGTTACACGCTACATCTTCTCACTTGCCCTCAGTTATCAGGGCTATGCCGATAGCGCAATTTTTGAGATTAAAAAGGGTATGCTCATCAGACCATTTCTTTGAGAATCAGGCAAGGGAACTCTCCCAGTGTTTTAAGAACAGAAGTTACAGCGTAAGGAATATTAAACAGGGTTACTCTAGGGTAAGGGCCACATCCAGAAGCCAACTCCTTTTTGCACCGGTGAAAGAGGTATCCAAATCCCAACCATTAGATTCATCCCCACATTTAATAATCAGTGGGAGGGAATTAGGCGTATTTTGACAAAACGTTGGTCAATTTTAACAACAGAACCTACTCTTAAAAATTCCCTTCCTGACCGACCGCTAATGACTTCCCATAAAGGAAAACTCATAAAGATTACTTGGTTCACAGCTACTATACCCATATAAATACTCTTCCATTTAATACGGGTAAACCGAGATGGGCTGTTTTCCCTGTGATTCATGTGTCTATCATGCAGGAATATTGAAAGAGCCACCTCATTTGTGTCGGTGGATGGTCTAATGGAGTTCGGGATAAGGCAATATATCTCATGCAGCACGGAATATGTAATAAATTTGGCCAGATGCGGATGCAATCTGGCCTATGTATGTTTGACATGCAGGCAGTTCCATATTCGCACACGCGAACATGTAAGGGATATTCTGGCAGCAAAAGACGTGACTGATCTTCGACTCCTTGAAGACCATCCCTCAACACTTTAAGGTATTTTATAACTGTAACTCCTTGGTTTTGAGATATATAACACTATTACATGTTGCCTAAGTATCAATTTTAATTTAGTGTTTTGTGTGTATTCATTTTAACCCTTTTTTAATTGTTTGTTTTTTCTTTGTGTTTTCATTATTTAGTGTAATGGTTTATGCTGGGTCTTTGTTGGATTTATGGCTGCTTCATTATGGCTCTATTTATACATATCAGCGGATTTGAATATGGATGCCTTGTGAACTTATACTACTTCCATCTAGGATCTGAAATATAGCGTTATGGAACCCCGTGACAGGATATGAATAATCTTTCAATTTCTGTAAAAATATCATTTTTGTATTCATTGTTTGACTGTTAAATGAATGAATTAATTGTGGTTCTAAAATCTTGTCATTTTACATGTTTTGGGTCATTAACATCTGTTTCCCCTGGGGTTGGTGTGTCTGGTCTGTATGAGACTTATATGATTGAATTAATGGAAATACCATGCTCATATATTTTTTGGATACATGGCCCTTTAAGGAAGCCAATATCAAATGTGACTACTATTGGGGTACACATGCGCAGTGGTGCTTCAGCGGTATAGGCTTCTGATAACCTTTATGCTCGCTTCATTCCTGCCCTTATCTTTTCCATTAGATAAGATGGCTGCCGCTGGCGACACTCCAGTTATGTGCGCACCTGACAGCCTCCGTACGGGGTGACGTGGGTGTCCCATATGACGACATGGGAATTCTCCATGTCATATCCGGGAGAGCCCAATGACAAGTGCCGCTGCTGGAGTCCCATACTGCATGTGGCCAACCAGGACCTGCGGCGGCCATTTTCAAATGCTACTTAAACCCAGGCTTTGTACACACAATGACATTACGGCCCCCCGAAGAAGACCACGAAACGTGCACGTCGGGGCACGTTTTACTGCACGATTTACTCAGTATGGGGGAGTGTTATTTGGTGAACATTTAACGTCATGGGAATTGATCGATTTCTCGGATCATTTTACATGGTGGCTCATTATTGTGATTTCTATGAGTTGGTGTCTGACTGGGACTATTATTACTATCTAGGAAATATTTATACCTATATGGTCCTCACATCACTTTAACTATTTATAGCCGCTGGTACTGTGATTTAGGATTATATAATATACGGCTTACGATCTGTGATTGTGACTACCATATTCTGCTTAGAATGATCTATTAATTGACGCTTTGAACTATGTATATGTAATATCTAAATTACTATTGAGATTCTAGGATTCACCACTCACCCTATGGGGTTTACTGTGCAGTAATGTTTTTGTGAGGGACTTTTTTTATTCACCTAAATTTAAATAAGGACTTGATAATTTGTATTTTACCTCTTGCTATATATACTATTGAATAAGAAATATTTTTCTAATTTTTTGCAATGAGGCGTCTTGACTGTTTCTTAACTGAGTCTTTCTTGGCTCTGACTACTTAAGGCCCTTTTCTTCTCTTGTTCAGTAAATAGAGCAAGGGACTACAGCTTCATCCAAAGAGTGTGACATTGGTATAGGAGGCAGGCTTCTTTTCCATGGTCCACCCTATGCTTTATTATAATATACAATTGATTCTCCACATTTATTGGAAAAATAAAAACAGCATAAAATAAATTCCTCCGATCAACGTGTTTCAGACGCAATCGTCCTTAGTGATAATCATGACTAAGGACGATCGTGTCTGAAACGCGTTGATCGGAGGAATTTATTTTATGCTGTTTTTATTTTTCCAATAAATGTGAAGTTTTATATTATACTTCTGAAATTGAGGTTTTTGTGCCGGGATCGACCCTCTATTGATTGCCTTCAGCCTCCTTCTTCCAAGGAGCACCGTCCAGATTCTCCTCTAAGAATTTCACCTGTTTTGGTGAGCTGAATTACACTGTTTTCTATCAATTGATTCCTCACGTATACAGTTTGCATTTGTTTCCCAGGTCTGAAATGTGGTCTATATTAATTATGGAGGGTGGTGAATGGATTCACTTGTAGTGTTTGTCATAGGGTGGGCCAAGCATGAAAGGGAAATGTGCAAGTCAAGTTTGTCCAGTAGACAACCTCACTTTTTTTTTCCAAATTTAGTGTTCCCCAGATGTCTCTCTTCAAAGTTAATTATATCTATGTGCCAAATCACCATCAAACATAGGCTCGTAAATTACACGGTGGCTTGGTGTAGAAATAACAGCTACACAATGCAATGTTTATTTTGCTTATAACACTTTTATTTGCAGTGGGATACATTAAATTGCATGTATCACTTATCACGATCTCCCGGCCATTTCCCCACCACCACCACCACGTTAATTTCTTGGCACACAGCTGCTCGTGACACGATTGCATTGCATGTAACTTACTCTAATGTAAAGAAGGATGCAATTACCTGTAGATTATGCCGGATAACCAGTTACTTCCAATTTACTTAAACATAATAACCTTCTAACAATTGATAGTTTTATAAAAGAAAAAAAAAAATAATGCATTATTCATTACAACCAAATCATCAAATCACAGCAACATATGTTAGTTGGAAATACTGCGGATTTTTAAGAATTAATTCTTTCTCTGTGTAAAAAAATCAAATAGACATAAATTACTTTATAAAATGTAGAAAATCTAATACAATGACAACGTAATTTCAGAGGAGACTGATCCAGATGGTAGGCCAATTAGAAGAAAGTTCCCTGTCTGATTCAAGTCGTTTCGGATCCCAGGCCCACACAGGGGTGATATTTCAGTTTCTTTGCTTTGCCACTGACAATTATATTGACTTCTGCTATTCATCAGCATTGAAGATATCGCTTGTATTTGATAAAGTATTCAGTACAGGCAGGAAATTAATTGAAGTCAATAGAGCATCTGTCATTAGAGCAAGGGAAATACGGAGTTTATCTCTGTTTTTCTTTTTGTTTTGATAATGTAATTTTTTTTTACATGTCCAAGTAAATCAATGAAGAATTGATAGAAAGCAATCATATCCTAATATACATCTTTACTGAAATTTAAAGTTCTTAAATTGATCAAGTGATAGAAGAAAATACAGCCTTGTTTAGTTTCTTCATGGTTGAAAATACTATATAATTATTTGCTTTTACATAGTTTTGATCAACTAAAAACACTGATGGAAGAATGAAAGACAATTCACTTTTTCTACCTGCCAAGTACATAGCTTACGTGAAAGCGAGTAATCCACAAAAGAAAAAAAAAGTGGCTCCACTCTGAGGTCCATAAAAAAGATTTATTGATACAAAAAGGTGTGCTTAAAAAAGGCAGTGGCAGAGCTGGGTGCGAGCTCCCCCAGGACTACGGCCGTTTCGTGCTAACCATGCGCTTCTACGGGTCCATTTCGCAAAGGTTAGCGCAAAACGGCTGTAGACCTAGAGGAGCTCGCACCCAGCTCTGCCACTGCCATTTTTATGCACACCTTTTTGTATCAATAAATCTTTTTTACGGATCTGGGAGTGGAGCCACTTTTTCTTCTTTTGTGGATTACTTGCTGGACATCTGACTCCTTTGAAGTGTGCCCCTCTGAACAGTTTGATTCGTGGATCTGGAGCAGCTTTCCCCTGGCCACCCAATCATGAAAGGTAAACCCTGGTAGTGCAGGATCAATTCTTTGTTTATTCAATTTACGTGAAAGTGAGTACCAGCTTTATAAAGTAAAATTAATGTCAGTTGATTAGTAGTTGTTTTTTTCCATTGCTCAGTTTATGCTTATAAGGCCTCTTTCACACGTCAGTGAAAAACACACACACACATTTTTCACTGACGTGTTCAAGATGCATATGGCCCTCCATGTGCCGTGATTTTGGCACATGTGTGGATAGCACACCGAGATCAAGCACTTATACTCACCTGTCCACGCTCCTGCAGTCCATCGTGCTGATATCTCCGGCTCTCCTGTCTCCGGCCGCTGCTGTCTCACCGCTCTTATTACTTACAGGTCACGATGCAGTAAATATTCATGAGCATAATTAGCCGACCTGGAAGCAGGAGACAGTAGCGGCTGGAGACAGCATTGCTGGAGACAGGTGAGTATAAAAATAATTATTATTTCAAAGATACATGTTTTTTCTGGTATGTGTTACACGTATCACAACACTGTGTGGTCTGTGTGATATCAGTGATGCTAGAGAAAAATGGACTTGTCTCCGTGTGGAGCACATGGACATGCTTGTGGAGCACATGGAAACACGGTCAGTGAGAAATCACTGATGTGTGCGTAGACCAAATGATTTTAATGGGTCTGCGTATGTCTGTGATGCTGATACATATAAAAGCAGTAACATACGTGCCAGAATCAATGACGTGTGAAGGGGGCCTAAAGTGCACATTAATGTTTTGATGGTATTTAGGTTATATTGTCTGCATATTAACATAATTCAAAATATGTGACCCTCGCTCTCTGTCATCAGATTTTTGCCACCTTATCTGAGAGCAGCATAATGTAGAGACAGAGACCCTGACACTAGCAATTGGTCACTTAGTAGGCTGCTTGCTGTAGTTTCAATAAGGTCCACACTATTTTATCAGTAGGAGATATCACTAAAGGACTAATAAACCTGCTGCATATTCATGTGCTTTATATAACCCCACCACTGAAAGGCAGCCTATGCAGTGTACACAGAAAGCTGTCAATCAGTGGTGTGGGTGGGGCTATATCTCAGCATTCAGAGAACTGCGAGATATGCAGAAGCTAAAACAGGGATTTTATCAAAACTGCAGCAAGGAATCCAGTAAGAGATACATCACTGGAATCAGGGTATCTGCACTTACATCATATTGCTCTCAGATGGGGTAGCAAAAACCTGGTGGCACATACCCATTAATAGACACTCATCATAACGTGAAAACAGACAATGTCGTCTAAGGCCTCCTTCACACGTCCGTTTCCTCACGTACCGGAGACACAGGCACACGTAGACCCATTAAAATCAATGGGTCTGCGCACACGTGCGTGTTTAGCTGTGGACTGTGTGTACGTGTGGAGCATACGTGTGCCCATGTGCTCCACACGTAGACATGTCCATTTTTCTCCGGTATCACACGGAGGTGATCCATGTGACACGCACCGGAGAAAACACACGTGTTTGTAAAAAAAAATCTATAATCACCTTCTCCAGCACTGCTGTCTCTGCCGCTGCTGTCACTTGCTACTGACCCCCGCTCATTATGATCATTTCATATTCACTTCACTGCAGCCGGAAGCAGCAGCAGGGAGTCGGCAGCACTGAAGACCGAAGATCAGCACCACAGACAGCAACCACAGGGACGGGTGAGCAGAAAGTTCCCATACTCTGTGTGTTATCATGGATAACACACGGAGAACACACGTGTGCCATAAAAATAGCACACGGAGGACAATACGTACCTTTGACACGTCCGTGAAAAACGTGCGTGATTTTCACCGACGCGTGACAGAGGCCTAAAAGTGTATAAGATCTTATTGTGAACACATATGCACTGGTTATGGGGCTTAGAAACATATTTTAAGAAATCTGTTCAGAATCCTCCCTTGGCTAGAACAAGGAGGTGTTAGGCTATGTACCCACGTTGCGTCGTGTCACTGCAGAAATTTCTGCAGTGATTTGACAGTACATGTGCGCCTCAAATCGCTGCAGAAACCTGCTTAATGAATGCAGTAAAAAAGCCGATTTCATGCGCTCTGGATGCAGGCCCCCACCATAGACAGAGCGGGGGCTGCATCCAAAGCGCACGGAATAAGTGACATGTTGCTTTTTAGAACGCAGCAAGCAAATCGCTGAGTTCTAAAATGCAACGTGCGCATGGATTATGCACAATCTTCATAGATTGTGCTGGGGACGCAGGACGCATGCAGTGCAATACGCAGCGTAACTGCATGCAATACGCACACGTGGGCACAGAGCCTTAGAAAGAATATTTCTCAATCTAGAAGATCTGTCATAACCTGCAATCCAGGAATTTGAATGGAAACTGTGAAAACCCTAATTTTCCCTATGGTGGCACTGAAGGGAAACTGAATGCTCATGACCTGATTCATTCACAGATTATAGCTGAATGTTGGGGGTCCAAGTAGGACTACATTTAGTAATATCTTATTTTTAACCCCTTCACCGTTGGACGATTTTCCGTTTTTCCGTTTGTTTTTTTTCTTCCCCTCTTCCGAAAGCTGTAACTTTTTTATTTTTACATCAATCTTGCCATATAAGGGCCTGTTTTTTGCAAGAGGAGCTGTACTTTTAAATCATAAGTTTTCCCATATAGTATACTGGAAAACAGCAAAAAAAATCCAAGTGCGAAAAAAAGTGCAGTCACACAATAGTTTTTGGGATATTTTATTCACCATGTTCACTATATGATAAAACTGATGTGTTGGTGTGATGCCTGAGGTCGATACGAGTTTGTAGACACCAAACATGTATAGGTTTACTTTTATCTAGGGTTTAAAAAAAATTCACAAGTTTGCCCAAAAAAAGTGGTGCTTTTTTTGCGCCATTTTCAGAAACTTGTAGTGTTCTTATTTTTTTGGATCTATGCTCAGTCACAGCTTCTTTTTTGCTTCTCGAGCTTATATTTTTAACGGTACCATTTTTGCGCAGATGCTACATTTTGATCGGGGTAATACGGAGTTAATGGCAGCCCATAGCTGCCACTAAATCCTAGATTAATCATGTCAGGCGTTTCCACGAGATACCTTCCATGATTAATCTGTAAGTGACAGTAAATAAACACACACACACACCTGAAAAATCCTTTATGAGAAATAAAAAACACTAACAAATTCCCTGGTTCACCACTTTAATAAGCCCCAAAAAGTCCTCCATGTCCGGCGTAATCCAGGATGGTCCAGCGTCGCTTCCAGCTCTGCTGCATGGAGGTGACCGGAGCTGCAGAAAACACAGCCGCTCCTGTCAGCTCCACGCAGCAACTGAGGTGAGTATCGCGATCAGCCGAGCTGTCACTGAGGTTACCCGCTGTCACTGTTGGAGGATCCAGCGGTGGCTGCGGGTAACCTCAGTGACCGCTCAGCTGATCGCGATACTCACCTCAGTTGCTGCATGGAGCTGACAGGAGCGGCGGTGTCTTCTGCAGCTCCTGCCACCTTCATGCAGCAGAGCTGGAAGCGACGCTGGACCATCCTGGATTACGCCAGATATGGAGGGCTTTTTGGGGCTTATTAAATTGTTGAACCAGGGAATTTGTTAGTGTTTTTTATTTTTAATAAAGGATTTTTTCGGGTGTGTGTGTTTATTTACTGTAACTTACAGATTAATCATGGAAGGTATCTTATAGACGCCTGACATGATTAATCTAGGAGTTATTGGCAGCTATGGGCTGCCAATAACTCCTTATTACCCCGATTTGCCAACGCACCAGGGCAAATCGGGAAGAGCCGGGTACAGTCCCAGAACTGTTGCATCTAATGTATGCGGCAATTCTGGGCGGCTGCTGACTGATATTGTTAGGCTGGGGGGCTCCCCATAACGTGGAGCTCCCCATCCTGAGAATACCAGCCTTCAGCCGTATGGCTTTATCTGGCTGGTATTAAAATTGGGGGGACCGCACGCTGTTTTTTTTAATTATTTAATTATTTATTTCAATGCACAGTATAGACACGCCCACCGGCTGCTGTGATTGGGTGCAGTGAGACACCTGTCACTCAGCATGGGGGCGTGTCTCACTGCAACCAATCATAGGCGCCTGTGGGTGGGTAAAGCAGGGAATACGAGATTGTTTAATGAGCGGCCAGCTTTTTCAAAATAGTAAAAGCCGCCGCAGCAGTGTGAATGCCGTGCAGCGCCGCGCCAGAGATCGGGGAACGGTGAGTATGAGAGAGGAGGGGAAAATGACCGACAGACTGTGAGAGAGGGACAGAGATAGTGACGGACCGACAGAGAGAAAATAGAGACCGAGAGGGAGAGATCGACTGACAGAGAATAGTGATTGACAGACATTGTGAGACATCACTCGTTTCTAGTGTTTTAGGAAACATGCGAGAAATGTATTTAGAAAATCGGATGTCACTAGGATGGTGTGAGTGCCGTCCCGTGACATCCAATTTTTTACACGCTCCCATAGACTTGCATTGGAGAGACTCGCAGTAGAGACTCGCAAAAAAGCAGCATGCTGCGATTTTTTTCTCAGTCCGATTTGGACTGAGAAAAAAATCGCAAATGCGAGCTGAATCATTGACTAACATGCGTCCGATTCCAATGCGAGTTTTTCTCGCATTGCTCTACTGCGAGAAACTCGCAAGTGAGAAGCAGCCCTTACTCTCACACACTGCCCTCCACCGACAGCAAAAGTGACACATAACTCTGTGCTACCATGGTAACCACCGGAAGTCACGAGATCATGTCCCGTGACTTCTGATGGGGGTGGTAAGTTATCCTTATGACGGCACGCTGTTACATCTCACTGTCAGAATTTGACAGCGAGCTGTAAGGGGTTAATAGGCGCTGGTGGAACGCGATTCCACTTGTGCCTGGCAGGCACACATGTCAGCTGTTGAAATCAACTGACATGTCCGCGGATTGCCGCGGACTGCCCACGGCAGCCCACGGGGATTAACCTCACACGATCCATGATGTACCCAGTACGTCATGTGTCGTAAAGAGGTTAAGGGATGCTTCTAACAAGAAGGGATTGTCAAAATCTAAAATTGTTAAAGTGAACCTGTCATGTCCAATATTGCTATTAACTTGCAAATACAGGGCACGATTAATTAAGATCGATGTTGTTCATGCCGATGTCAATGAGGAGGTGTTCTGAGGTCAGACAATTCTGATTGATGAACAAGTATACGCTCTTCATGAATCTGGAGCGTCTGATGAATGGTGTGTGCGTCAGTGTGCTCCACTAGAAATCTCACTCCAGTCAGGTAGTGGAGTGAGATTTCTGGCATAAATTAGATGACCTGTGGGGTCCCGCCCATGCTGCACCCACTTACTGCCACAGCGCCACCTATTTTGCAGAAGTTGAGAGAAATTAGAAAAAATTATAAAATTGTTTCACCTACATTTTGCAACTTTTTAAAACTTTTACACCAGAATTCTAGCATGAAATATTTGGTGAATCTAACCTATAGTGTTAACTGTAGGTTAATAGCATTATAAAGGTGCATTGCATCAGTACTGAAAGTGTGGCACCAGTGAAAAAAATGAACTCTATTTTTCCAGACAGACTGTAACGTGGAAGTGGGCGATTGCCATGGGTGACGTACTGATCTCCTACGCACTGCCATGCTAAATGAAAATTGGGGTCCAGGCTAGGTGTGTGTGCCTTTGTCGTGGTAGTTACCTGAGCGACACACCTCTGCTGACTACATGTTGCATTAAGCAGGCTTGGGGAGTTTTCAGTTACATATAAAATAACTTCATTTTCATGACACTTCTGACTCTTGTATTTCATGACAGTCCAGTCAACAATCCTAAGAGACTCTTCCCCTGTGAGGGACGCAAGGGTTTATGTGAAATGTTACTGGTGTTCACAGCTACTCTCAGTTCGCAACTGACTTTTGAGCCCCCCCTTAAGGGTGCTTTACACGCTGCGACATCGCTAGCGATCTCGTTAGCGATGTGACATGCCAGATCGCACATAGGTCATTTTTATAGCGCCGGTCACATGTGCGATCTCGGCAGATCGCATCTGCGATCTGGCGTGTCACATCGCTAACGAGATCGCGAGCGATGTCACAGCGCGTAAAGCACCCCTTAGACAGGTCACATTCGTATGATTCCTTGCTGATGCTGACAATGTCCATTCATAGAGGGTAACAGACTCCTGGTTGTAATGACCCTACACTCGCCATAGGGGAACTTATGTCCCAATAAGGCGACCAGATATATATAATTTGAGTACTCTTCACTGTCATCAAATGTTCACTAGCATCCAAGCTCTTCTTTTTCTGTTTCCTCTTACACGTGCCTTCTACTTCCACTTGGGTCTCTCTTCCTGTACCGTTTAATTGGGCTCTCTAGCCTGGGTTCCTGTCTATAGAAATTTCTGATCTATCAAATGTTGCGGTCTATTACATATCTTGTCTCGTTTCCTCGGTCCTTAGGACGTATTATCTGATGTTTGTCTCTCACTCTTCTCTGCACACACCCTGTAACATGGTATTCTGTTAACCATCAGACCTTAGGTCCTTCTTGTCTGGATACCAGGCCCTATCTGTTTTATTAACAGGAAGTTGCTCCCTGTATCCTATGTAGCTCCTCCCATCCTAAGCTAACCTCAACTGTTAACATTACATGTGCCTAACCAAATACATGTAATTTTCCAAACACATAAAACCACATTTTAAAACAGTGCATTGCATTGCAGAATATCACATTTTCCTCATGGGGGTGTGGGCAGCTCTTCCACTTCCTTACAAGCCGCCGGCTTTCAGTCATGCAGGTGTACCGGCAAAGCTTAAGTCACCACCTAGTGTACTATGAGAGATGGAGCTAAGCATGGCCCAGCACTATGATTGACAGCTGTCTCAGCAACGTATTAGTGAAGCCGGTTATCAGTCACAAGTGCCGAGGCGTGTTTACAGCCACCACTTTATGTACACTGTTAGTAGCATTATTGGACATGGCAGATTCCCATTATGTAAGATCATATGAGTGTGCTAATGTACCACTTGGAGTAGGTAGTGCAGCCAGACAGCTGCATTATACAGTGAATAACTATGAAAATCCAATTCAAATAATTTCTATTTTCATATATACAGAAGAGCTATTAAAGCATTCCTTTATTTTCTTTCCATTAAAAAGTGTCACAACATGTGAATGCCATATGCTTATTCGAACTTGTGTTTCAAATGCATAATCGTACTGCATTTACATGTTGTGACACCCGTATTGGAAAGAAAATTATGGATACGTTTTATTGAAGTGCTGGGAATGGCGCTTGGTTTTTATATGGATAAAGGCCAACAAGTTTTCCCCATCATTCTGCAACAGAAAATAGTTTGGTTTTAGTGATGGTGATCGTGATGAGCCCTTTATACTTTATGTTTCACTTTAGTAAACAACTAAATGTTTAAAGAGAACCTGACACTTCCCATAACTGTCATTTTTTACCAAGTACAAAAGCTATTAAATCTGGCATTTTACTGTTGATCCTGCACCTTTCCATTCCTAGCATAAGTCCACCCCTTCACTGTTTGTAAATGTAGTTTTTTAGCCACGTGGTCATAAAAGGCTCTATTTGCGAGTTTTTATATGGACGTATAGACAGGGAATAGAAAGCCATATCTCAGAAAGAGATAGAGGCACAGGAACAAAAAGTAACCAACACCAGCAGAACAATGGGATAACATCAAGTAAATAAAAATGATATATTTAGGGCAAATGATGGGTTCTTTTAAAATTAATTTTGTTGGTGTCGCGGGTGGGGAGGACGCCGCCGCTGCGCTCGCTAACGCTCGGGTCCGGCGCTGCTGCGGCTGCTGCTCGGTGGCTCGAACGGTGGGCCGGATCCGGGGACTCAAGCGGCGCTCCTCACCCGTGAGTGAAAAGGGTGGTTGGTTTGGGGGATTTAGTCCGTGACGCCACCCACGGGTTGTGGTGAAGATGGGCACCACCGCTGCTGGTGTAGGGAATCCCAGGAGCGATGGTAGGGAGCAGCTGGGATGTTGTTTTCCCCCTCCGTGGGTAGGGGTCGGTGGTCCCGGTGGTGTGACGGGGAGGCAGGGTTGGTGAGGTGCAGGGTTGCAGGGACAGTGCGGCGCGGTGCCGGATGGCACGGGTGTACTTACTCAGTAAGAGATGCACAAAGTCCTCGGTAAACCAAACGGCTGGATGGACGGGTCCTGCAGCCGGCTGCAGTGTCTCTCCCCAGACAGGTGATGGCGGCTGTCTTTCCCTGCACCTTTGTGTACTGTTTTGACTATGATGGATCCCCAACGGTAGTCCGCTCCCCGGTGTATGGATGCTGGAGGAGCCCGTTTGTCCGCAGGCGCTGGCCCTTGGGTCTCTAGCCTTAGGCGGTAGCTGTATACCCTCACGGTGCGGACGGTTGCCTTCTAACGGGTCTTTGGCTGTCAGGAAACCCCTGGGGTTCCTGTCACACTCGAATTTGACTGTTGACGGCGACTCCAAGCCTAGTCGGGGTCCGATGGCCCTGCCTGTGTGTGCTGGCTTCACTTCGCTCTCCAGTCGGTACCGGTGGGCCACCACCCGACCCCGGTCCTACGATTCCGCGTTGATTCACCACTCCTGCAGACAGCCACCACCGTCTGCCAACCTTGTTGTCAGTGCCTGGGCCACAAACCCAGACACTCTCCACTTCACTCCTCTCACTTCAACCTCCTCCACTGTTGTGTCACTTTTCCCGCCTCCAGGCCTGTGAACTCCTTGGTGGGCGGGGCCAACCGCTTGGCTCCGCTCTACCTGGTGTGGACATCAGACCCTGGAGGGAGGCAACAAGGGTTTTATGTTTGGCTAATGTTACTGTCTAGTGGGGGTGGGGGTGTATGTATGTTACCTGTGACGACCTGGCTAGTCCAGGGTGCCACATTCCCCCTTGGTGAAATGCAGACCGTCCGCGGGCTGCCCGTCCATCACCGGTTTTATTTTTCAACTGTAAAATATAAAGTAACATGTAAACATATAAAACATAAGCATTTTTGTCAGATCACTTGAACGTTGCACATATAAAACACTTTTAATAATGACGGACGGATGGATGTCTTCCGCTCTCCCACCCAAGCAACCTAGCCCTGATGCTGCCCCTAAGAAGTGGGCAGCACCCCTTGACCCCAGTCCAGGTTCAGGCTGCCCGAGCGGGAACGGGTACGGTTACTTGCACCCGACTGTCACTTCAGGGGACCCAGCGTCCAGGGGGACCCCTGACCCCCCGGAGGATGGCCACCGGTCCTGGTGGTGGCCGGGCCCCAGCCTGCTCTGCTGCGGGCCCTTCCTCCAATCGGCCTCTCCGGAGGCGGCAATGGTTTCCATCCCACAAAACTATTTACAAGCCCACCAGTTTGTGGGTGGCCTGCCAGTTCTCGGCCATTTTCATGAGCAGTTTCTCACGTGGGTGGTAAAAACACAGAGAGTCCCCCTGAGGACAACTTGCCGGCAACGGCCGGGATAATCATGTAGACAATCAGATGATCTTTCGGTTGATTTTGATTCATTCAAACTGCTGAGGGTCCCAACGGGGACAACTGCTCTTTTCCTCATCTTTAAACAGCAATCCCGCGGCACAGCTGCCGTTGCTGCCGCTCCCGGTGTGGAGCACCTTCTGCTTGCTCCAGTTCAGGTGGTGTGGGGGATGGGCCCAGACAGAGTCCCTCTGTGTCGGCTACGACCGGTACCTTCGATAATGAGGGACACCGCTGTGACGTGGCCTGCTCTGTCTCATGGCAGCTGCATCCCCGCCGTGCCTCAGCCGAGGCCCGGGGTCTGGGAGCGGTTGACGGGACTTACAGTGCTGGCCTCTGGTCGAGGATCGCCTCCGCTGCGGCCGGGCGGACTGCCGGGGCCGTCGTCATCTCCGTCGCCTTCGGGTTGGAAACCGGGACGGGTGCCAGGGCAGTGACAAAGGTAAGGCCCAGGGGTCGCAGGTCCGGGCCTTCTCCCTCAGACGCTGCGGGCTCCACTACCGGTGACCGGGGTAACGGGTCGGTCGGGGCGTTGGCCGCGGGCATAGGTAGTGAGGGAGGTAGTGTGGTGGACGGCAGCAGGCCAGGCCCCTCAGCCGTATCGACCGATCCCTCGGGGACTTAGGGGCGTGGGTCGCTTACCCGCTCCTCTGAGACCACCTCCACTTCGGATGCCCAAACGGTTGCAGCCAGGCCCTTCATCTCCGACGTCTACTTCGCCAGCATGAAGTGAACTTGGGCCTGGAGCTCCTGGCACATCTTGCGGCTGGATCCAGAAACTTGTTTCAGCAGAGTCCTGGTGTCCCTGCACGCTGCAGCGCTAGTTACATGCCGCCGCGGCTGCGACCGCCGCTCCTCCAACGGCCCCGTTGGGTGCAGACATCTTTTTTCCATCCCCCCTTGGTTCTCTTCAGTACTTCCGCTTGTTGGAGGCGGGGCTTCGCTTTCACGCCTTCCCTGCTCGGAGAAGACGCTCGAGCGGGAGATTTTCGCGCCAAAGATGGCGCACTTCAAAATTTTCGGCCGGACGCCGCCGGTGGGATCACAAGGCGCACTTCTACTGGTAAGTAGATGGGTTCAATCCTGTTCGTGATGCCAAGTTGTCGCGGGCGGGGAGGACGCCGCCGCTGCGCTCGCTAACGCTCGGGTCCGGCGCTGCTGCGGCTGCTGCTCGGTGGCTCGAGCGGTGGGCCGGATCCGGGGACTCGAGCGGCGCTCCTCGCCCGTGAGTGAAAAGGGTGGTTGGTTTGGGGGATTTAGTCCGTGACGCCACCCACGGGTTGTGGTGAAGATGGGCACCACCGCTGCTGGTGACGGGGATCCCGGGAGCGATGGTAGGGAGCAGCTGGGATGTTGTTTTCCCCCTCCGTGGGTAGGGGTCGGTGGTCCTGGGGCCCGGTGGTGTGACGGGGAGGCAGGGTTGGTGAGGTGCAGGGTTGCAGGGACAGCGCGGCGCGGTGCCGGATGGCACGGGTGTACTCACTCAGTAAGAGATGCACAAAGTCCTCGTAAACCAAATGGCTGGATGGACGGGTCCCGCAGTCGGCTGCAGTGTCTCTCCCCGGACAGGTAATGGCGGCTGTCTTTCCCTGCACCTTTGTGTACTGTTTTGACTATGATGGATCGCCAACGGTAGTCCGCTCCCCGGTGTATGGATGCTGGAGGAGCCCGTTTGCCCGCAGGAGCTGGCCCTTGGGTCTCTAGCCTTAGGCGGTAGCTGTATACCCTCACGGTGCGGACGGTTGCCTTCTAACGGGTCTTTGGCTGTTAGGAAACCCCTGGGGTTCCTGTCACACTCGAATTTGACTGTTGACAGTGACTCCAAGCCTAGTCGGAGTCCGATGGCCCTGCCTGTGTGTGCTGGCTTCACTTCGCTCTCCGGTCGGTACCAGCGGGCCACCGCCCGACCCCGGTCCTACGGTTCCGCGTTGATTCACCACTCCTGCAGACGGCCACCACCGTCTGCCAACCTTGTTATCAGTGCCTGGGCCACCAACCCAGACACTCTCCACTACACTCCTCTCACTTCAACCTCCTCCACTGTTGTGTCACTTTTCCCACCTCCAGGCCTGTGAACTCCTTGGTGGGCGGGGCCAACCGCTTGGCTCCGCCCTACCTGGTGTGGACATCAGACCCTGGAGGGAGGCAACAAGGGCACCACATTAGCATAATCTCAGAAATTTTTAAAAGTTTCTCATAAGAGTAATAGACATTAAATAGGTTGTCCACTACTTTAACATTGATGGCCTATCCTAAAGGGGGCTTTACACGCTACGATATCGTTGATGTTTCATCTTCGGGGTCACGTCGTTAGTGACGCACATCCAGCGTCATTAATGGTATCGCAGTGTGTAACACTTACCAGCGACCTTAAACGTCCTCCAAAGTGGTGAAAATCGTTCACCATGGAGAGGTCATCCTAAAACCAAAAATTGTTAATGGTTGTTTAAAGATGTTGTTTTTCGTTCCTGCAGCAGCACACATCGTCCCGCCCGCAATGAGGAAGGAAGGAGGTGGGTGGGATGTTCGTCCCGCTCATCTCCGCCCCTCCGCTTTGATTGGCCGGCTGCTTAGTGATTTTGCGGTGACGTCGCCGTGACGCCGAACACACCTCCCCCTTGAGGGAGGGATTGTTCGGCAGTCACAGCGACGACGACGACCAGGTAAGTGCGTGTGACACTGCCGTAGCAATAATGTTCACTGCGGCAGCAATCACATGATATCACATGCACGACGGGGGCAGGTGCTTTTGCGTACGATATCGCTAGCAATTGCTAGAAATATTGTAGCGTGTAAAGCCCGCTTTAGAATAGATCATCAATGTCTGATCGGTCTAACACCTGCCCCCCCCCCCGCCAATACGGTGCACTCGGTGCCGGCGGCAGCCAGAAATGCTCAATCCTGGAGCTGCCCCGCCTTCTGATATCGGCCGTGACTAGGTACTGCATATCCACCTCCTATTGATTTGCCTCTATCAGAAGACGTGGCAGCTCCAGGACTGAGTATTTCCGGCAGCCTGCTACCGTCGCCAGCACAGAGAACAGCTAATCGGCAAGGGTGCTGGGACCATGGCTGATCAGATATTGATGATCTATCCTAAGGATAGGCTATCAATGTAAAAGTAGTGGACAACCCTTTTAAAAGATTTTCAAACAGGCAGACATTTCTAATTTAAAACATTTATTAAGTGATGTGCACCTTTTATACATTAGGTCCAGTTATCACTACCCCCTCTATATAAACATACTTGTACAATAAGGCTAAAGGCCACTTTACACACAACGACATCGCTAATGAGATGTCGTTGGGGTCACGGAATTTGTGACGCACATCCGGCCTTGTTAGCGACGTCGTTGCGTGTGAAATGCACGAACGACCGTTAACGATCAAAATTACTCACCTAATCGTTGATCGTTGACACATCATTCCTTTCCCGATTATCATTGCTGTTGCAGGACGTTCGTCGTTCCTGCGGCAGCACACATCGCTACATGTGACACCGCAGGAATGAGGAACATCATCTTACCTGCGGATGCCCGTAATGAGGAAGGAAGGACATGGGCGGGATGTTCGTCCTGCTCATCTCTGCCCCTCCGCTTCTATTGGTGACGCCGCTGTGACGCCGAACGAACCGCCCCCTTAAAAAGGAGGTGGTTTGCTGGCCACAGTGACGTTGCTAGGCAGGTAAGTATGTGTGACGGGTGTAAGCGATGTTGTGCGCCACAGGCAGCGATTTGCCCGTGACGCACAACCGACGGGGGCGGGTATTGATAGCGATATCGCTGCGTGTAAAGTGCCCTTAAAACTAAGCAAAGGATCACTGTTTGCTGCTTTTACATTACAATATAATGCTACTGAATGGAGTGATACTGCAACTCATAATGTAGCACAAATGCAACAAGAAATTCATAAAAAATCCAACAGGTTCCGACTTTTTGCCACCTGCTTGTTGCGGAAAATAGCAGGTCGCAATGCGACCCTATTCACTGCCCTTCTGATGCTGCCTACTCATCAAGGCTGTATTTAGAAGACTGTTCATGTGCTAGAAACAGAATACGGTAATAAATAATAACCATATCTTAGAAAGCACAGTCTGACATTAAGATCACAAGTAGATTGTGACAAAATGCAGAGATCAGGAGCGCGCCAACCTATCAGGGACTGCTGCTCGGTTCAGTAGTGATATGGTTAAGGTCATCTCATTGGTAATTCCCGTACAATTCACATTAAAGAGGCTTTTTTATTGGAGGTCTCACTGAAGGGTCTAGTAAAGTATTTGTCAGTGGCTCCCTGTAATAACTCAGCAAAAAGACATATATCACCAAAAAGCAGCTAGCTTAGCAGGAGCGGCGGAGAGCACCTAGCATTTAGCGTTTATGTTGTCCCTCTGTTTATTAAAAACGGATGGGAGCACTTGACAGAAAAATCAAACTTCTGGTCATGGCTCATTAATCTCTGTTGTATCTGTCAGATGTGTGTGTCTGGAGTTTTAACAAGGCTGTAGGATTTAGATTACTGGTGTGCCTTGAAATAGTATCCAATTTGTGTGTTTGATAGAGGGAGAGCAATGCATATAGAAAGGAGGTGGTTTATGGGCTCCTCCGCGTGCCACTCTGTGCTCTCCGTCTTCATACCGGGCAATTTGGTGTTGCTCTTAGTAGACACTTAAAATCTCTACGTAATTAGTTATGTGATCTGAATATGTATATCAGGCTGGGTTCCCATATTTACAGAATTTAGAAAAGAAGCGATAAACTTGGGTAAATGATGGTTTCAGACTCAATTCACACACAGTGCAGAATTTTAGAATATATATTTTGTAGCCAAAATAGTGGACACATACAAATGTTACATTCCCTTTCCTTTAGAATCCAATGTTGTCTGCAGCTAGGCAAAACCAAAAAAAGCACCAAACATCACAGGTGAACGCCTGACCTCATAAATCCGTCCACACCTATTTCTAAAACAGAATAAATAATCTAGAATAATATAATCTATTTTATAATCGATTACATGTACTGTATATATAAGAATGTACAGGTGACATGTATATATAAAAGGGCAGCTCTCCCTTGATGTGGTTTGTCGTCATTAATCAGAAAAAGACAGGAAAAAGTTACAAGCTCCCCATCAGAAGGAGCTCACTGACTGATGCTCAGTTAAGCCTTATTCAACGTCCATGTTGCACAGACATATTGTATCCATTTTTTCACGAATACAGCACGTATCTGTGACGCCCCTGGACTAGTCAGGTCGTCACTGGGTACTGCACGCTCTTTATCCTTAGTGCAGGACTCAAACCCCTATGGTTCTGTGTTCCTAATCTGTAGTACTGCCTCCACCAGTATCCAAAAATCCCAATCACACCCCACACCACACCCTGTCAGACACACCTGTGGGCTGCTGAGTTGGAATAGGGCCGCCCACCTAGGAGTCAGGCAGACTGGTGGGAGGTGACTAGTGAGTTCTTTGGTAGCCCTTGAGCAGTGAGGAGCTAGGGGAGCGTGTGGCTCCCACGAAGTAAAGGTTGGGTTGCAGACGTGGTATGGGCTCGGAGGAGTCGGAGACCCGGTTGCGGGATATTGGGGCTGGGTGCCTTGGCTAGTCCTGGAGGACAGTCAGCAGCTTGAGTTCAATAGCCGGTATGGGACCAAAAGCACGGCGGGGTACTGGACCCTAGGTCGGGGAGTAGCTTCAAGCAACCCGGCAATTAACCTGCGGAGGATAGTGACTTTATGGACTGTCCCCACGAAGCTCAGAGATCGGGGGCACTAGCACAACAAGGGGGATAGGGCTTTCCAATTCAAGCAGCCGACAGAAATCCCAAGCGTGAGCCATTGAGAGCACAGCTCCTCTTCTATCCATAGTAGGGAGCGGGGCCCGGCAAGCTTTATGCTTACGGGCTACTTGGACACTTTTAAAATTGTGCACAGAGGCAGGCTCCAGACCATCAGGCAGTACTGCAGGGGACTCCCCTTGGCTCCCCCAAGAGGACAGCGGCACACAGATACTTGGTTTACCTTGTTGTCAGAGTCTGCTTTCATCACCGATGCTGTCTTAGTGAGTACCTGGTCATCCCCTGCTTCCAGCAAGCCTGCGCTCCCCTGCACCCCAACATCCAGAGTCCCGGGGCCTTCCATACCCGTGGAGGGAAAACGTTATCTATCTACCCCATTCCATCAACCCTGGTACTCCCATCGGCAGTGGCGGTACTCTCTGTTACCGCACACCACTGGTGGCGTCACAAACTATATCTCCCCTGTAAATAACCCCCCTTTTTACATTTAAGAGTGGCCCCTAGACCCAGGGTCCGGAGACCCTCGAGCCACGAGTAATCACCCCCAGATCCGAGCGGTTCGACCACTGCAGGGACGGCACATATCTACTGTATTATAATCCATGGTGATAATCACAGCTCCGTGTTTTTTCGCAGAATGTGTCCGCATAAAACACATCGAGAAATGTCTGTTTTTTTCTGATCTCACGGATGAAAAGAGAGAATACAAATCTATAAGTCTGTGAAAAACATATACAGCACATGGATGGCATCAGTGTGACACCTGTGTGCTGTCCGTCTTTAACATTGCAAAGTAGAGGAGAAGCTTTGTCCTTTATTTATTTCTTTATCAATCCTTGAAAAACATTGATGACCCTAGTGGTAAAAATGGACACAAACTGTACACAGATGACGCCCTGATCCCAAGTACCATTTCTCCATGTGGCAGGATGGCTCAGTGGTTAGCACAGCAATCTTGCAGCGCTGGGGTCCTGGGTTCAAATCCCACCAAGGACAACATCTGCAAGGAGTTTGTATGTTCTCCCCATGTTTGCGTGGGTTTCCTCCCACACTCCAAGGACACTCTGATAGGTAATATAAATTGTGAGCCCCTATGAGGACAGTGATGATCACATCTGTAAAGTGCTGTGAAATTAATGGCAGTATATAAGTGAATAAATATTATTATTACCCTTATTCTCTATAGGAAGAGAAGCAAACAGCCTTTAAAGCCAAACACTGCTAAATATGATCTTTCCCACACAGCCAATTTTCATTTTTGTGCCTTAATTTTTACCTTTCCTTCTTTGAAGAATTATATAATTTTTTTTTTTTTTTTTGTTGACATAGCCATATGAGGGCTTGTTTTTTTGAGGGAAATGTAGTTTGAGTCATACCAATTATTTTACCATTCAATGTACTGAAAATGGAAAAAGTATGGTGAAATTGCGAAAAAAAGCAATTCTACTAGAGTTCTTTGGGTTTTGTTTTCATGGCACTCACTGTGCGTTAATAATGACCTGGCATGATTCTCCATGATGACACATAACCCATTCCTTTCATACCAAACTTATACTAAAAGGAAGACACATTGACACAAGATATTGTGGAAAAATATGGCCGTGTTGTTTATTAAGAGATAAGTTCCAACCAGATAACCATTTTAATTTATTCCATAACCATAATAACCTCCAACCATCATCCTATTGTAAATACCAGTAATGTTATTAACCAAATCCACCCAGATGGCTGGGCGATTCTCCCACCAGGGGGCACTAATACACAATTAGTGACCCCCCCCACCTACAACCCCAGCCACTTTTCCACAATATTTTGCAAGCCCAGATTAAATATATCTAAACCGATCTCAGATAAATGTACCCCGTCCTGTCTGTACAAACCATGAATAAAACCTTCTAAATCAGCATGCCTGTAAGAAAAATCTCCCAACGAAACAAAAAATCTTTCTATCAACCTGTCAACCCGTTTTCTGATATTTTCCATGAAAATCAAACCATTTTCACACCAGGCCAACCTTGGAATTACCTCTCAAAATACTATAAAAACACCAGGGAACATATTTTTAATTAGTACTAAATCTCGATGGATAAAAAACAGAAGGTCCAAAGTTTTAACCCTTCCCAAATCGTTGCCGCTAAGGTGAATACTCAATAAGTCAGGGGGTGGAGCCACGGAAATCTTTTTCTTCAATTCCGACAATAAATGTTCCCATCTCATTCCCCTACTGCTAAACCAGAAAATGTTAATAAAAGAATCGGAAAAAGAAAGGTTCTCAGTTTAATTTCTTACAGATGCCCTCTTCTGCACCCAGAATATGAAAGAGTGACCAATTATCCAAACGGTTAAAGGTCCTAGAAATAAAGAAAATCAATTAGACAACAAATCTGGGCACACATACAATCTAAAACAATTGGATTTCCATCTACCAATCTTTTTTATCTTCCTTTTCGTCAAGCCCGAACACGCAGCCGTAGTTGAAAAGAGTTTGACGAGAACCTTAAATCTCCCAAACCCAATTCGTTTAAAGATTTTTTTCATCAACGTGCAAAATTGAAACCTAGTAGCTGGTTCCCCATTAGCATGTAAAAATAAAGGGCCGGGTAAAGAACTCCGCAGCTCCAACCATAACCGGAAATTAGACACCGGACATACCCTAGAACCCTCAATCATAGCTAGCTTTATAGTCCTACCTCTTCTCCATTGATCAGTTTTAGATCTAGACATAAAAATTAAACAGTACTGAACAAATATATTTACATCATTCAACAATAAACCACCTACCTACGACTTGCTAGGTGAAGCCAGCTCCCCAATCCTAAGCGCTGCAAAAAATGCTAAAACAAAAGCGCAGCGAAACAAAGCAGTTTCAACACTATCATAACAAATAATTCCCAGAACCACCAACAATTTCTCTAACAATTCTACAGAAATCAGACGTCTAGTATCCGGGTGAAAATGTACCTTCTTAAACCCCTTCATAACTTGTTTAACCGGAAAAAATGAAAAAAGAGATACCCCACCCCGTAACTTAAAGAAAAACGAAACTCCCGCTAAACGCTTGTGCAACGATGCATAATTCAACCCCTCGTATAAACAGAAATTAATAAACTTTAACACCAGATCCACATCACAGCTATTATAATCAGAATACACTGAGACACAAAACTCCTTCCACACTTTCCATGCAGCAGCATATGCTGCCCATGTTCTAGGAGCTACAGAGTTCTTAATGAATACCGGGACCAGATCTAAATTATCTCCCATAGTGTCCTCGAGAATGGCACCTTCTTTGACATTGTATCCACCTGGTTCTGCTGCAAGAAAGACAGTGTTACTGCTTCACTCGTCTCCTGCACCCAAGAGGATTTCAACCAAATATTAAATTTAAGGCATAGAAACACCAAACTCCTCAAAATTTTGTTTGCCCATAAGCATTTTGACGCAAGTGTATTAATACCAAGGACCACCCCTTTGTTGCTGGACCGCAACTTGATACGTTTGCCAACCAATAAATGTCCCCAAATTGAAAATGCTATGAAAATGGCAAAAAGCTCCAGAACACACTCACTCCTAACTACCCCAGCAGCATGCCAACTCACCGGCCACGCCTCACCAGCCCACTCAGAATTAAAAGTGACTGTGAACCTCGAGTTGCTATCCGAAAAAATGAAAAGAGACAATTCATCCGCTAAACAAAAAACCTGCTGCACACAGGTAACCCCATTAAACTCCAGCAGAAATTGTTGCCAAACTAACAAATGATCTTTCATATCTCTGGATAGACGCAAATGAGCATTAGGGGACTTTAAACCTATCGTTCCATCGTATAACCGCCTACAAAAAGCTCTCCCCATGGTAATAATCCGTAAAGCAAAGTTCAGGGACCCTAACAAACACTGCATCTCGCGAAGCGTAACCTTGTCCTTCGCTAACATCCTACCAACAGCATTTTGTAACAAAATTACCTTCTCCTTAGGTAAACTGCACTCCATCGCGACTGAATCCAAAGTAATACCTAGGAACTCTAGACGGTGACAGGGAGGAATGGTCTTCTCATTTGCAGTCGGCACACCAAATTGGTGCATTAATGCTAAAAAAATCTCCAATAACCTATAGCACGTGTCAGAGGACTCATCAGCCACAAATAAAAAGTCGTCTAAATAGTGGAGCACCCCTCCCCTCGGGACTTTTTCTTCGATTACCCACTGCAAAAAGGACGAAAAACACTCAAAATAAAAACAAGACAACGAAAACCCCATTGGCAAACCCTTATCAAAATAAAATTCACTATTAAAATAAAACCCCAATGAATTAAAACCCCCGGGTGAACTGGCAAAATCCTGAATGCTGATTTGATATCCGTTTTGGCTAAAAGGGCCGTACGACCGTAGACCCTCAAAAGTTCCACCGCCATATCAAACGAGGCGTAGCGTAACGAAGCCAGATCAGTATCAACCTCGTCATTCAACGACCCCTCTTTTGGGTATGAAAGATGATGAATAACCCTGAAAGACCCCGGATCCTTCTTCGGAACAACACCTAAAGGGGAAATCCTAAAGTTCCGAAAAGGCGGTTCCGAAAAAGGACCCGAAATCCTACCCAACTTTAATTCCTTCCTGATATGTTCCTCAACAAAATGCTCTTGTGACCTTACTGAAGCTAAATTCGCCACGATAGTACATCCCTGACCCTTAAATGTAGGGACAAAAAAAACGCAGCTAAAACCCTCACGCACTATATTGGCCTTCTGCCTGTCTGGGAACTGGTCTAACCACGGGAGCATGTTTTCCAGCCTCACTGGTGTCATGGTCTTTGAAAAAAATGCTCCCGCGGGTTACCAGATTGTTGAACCTGTAGGGTATTTCTTTTGAAGCACCGAAACAGTGCATGCCCCCCACCGCAAAAGGAACATTCGTGGCGAAATTTACAGTTATTTTGCCATTTACACACTGATTCGTTAAAAGAGAAGCAAACCCCTTTTTTTAATTGCGTGCTGGTAGATTGCCTACCCAGCGAACTACGCTGAGGAATCATTAAGTTAAGGGAGACTCTGCTTGGAGTCCCCTTGCTGTGTTTTTAAAAACGAGCCAAGATGAACAAGTCATGGTTCAGCAAAGACTTTGCTACTTACCCCAGTGCCATCCCAGGGACAGTTAAGGCTGGCGTATTTTTGAATGTGCTTGATGCAAATCTACCTGTCAAGTTTGCAACTGGTGCACAAGTGATGCCACTGAAGGGGTGTCTGTGTGGCCCAATTTTTGGAAAAAAGGGAGACAGCTTGGAATCTCCTTGCTGTATTTTACATGATTTTAGAAGGGCATGCCATGCCTATATCTGTGCCTCGTCCTCTTTTTCCTCGTCCAGCTGTTTTGTTTTCGCAGGAGTATATGTCCTTGACACTTTCCCATGTGTTTGTGTTGTCTTGAGAGTTGTTTGTCACCTTTTGGAAACCTTTGAGGGTGTTTTCCAGGTGTTTTTAGGTGTTTGTGATTGCCTCCCATTGTTTTCAATGGGGTTTGAGAGGTTCGTCGAACGGCTTGTCGAATGGCTCGTCGAACGGGGCACCGTTCGACGAACCGAACTCGAACTCTAGGGGGGTGGCTCATCTCTAGTAATAATGAGAAAGGTATGGCTACTACAACTATGAAGGAACAAAAAAAAGTTGGGAGGTATTCAGTTTCCTATGAAGCTAAGTCTGTGTCTGGGCTTCACAAAAGTGCCAAGATTGAAGCAATGGGGGTTTTAAGCAGGCACCGACTACCATGGTGACTCATTGGCTCCCTACAATTGGGTCATATCAGGGGGAGGCAATTGGACCAGAACAGAATGCCACTGTCAGTAACAGTTAACCAGCAGCATAAAACACAGCTGGCTCCTGTCCTGTATGGTGAAAGCTTGGCTCCTTAGCCAGTTCTATGCACCTTATCTCCCCTACAACTGGTGCATTAGGTGCTGGAAGAGGTTGCAGAGCCCTTCTTTCCAGGGCACTGTGTATATAAAATAGTGTTTCAGTACATACAGCAAATATACACTGAGTGACAAACCTGTACATGGGGAAGAGCTCTCTGCCCACATAGGGCTTACAATACGAAGGGGAAGAATACAGTGAGTGTAGAAACTGCATATATGGTAGTGAAGTGGCAGGAATGTTGGGTACAGTGAAAAGGACAGGATATAACGATAATAATAATTTTATTCATTTATATAGCGCTAGTCCACAGCGCTTTACATACATATGCAGCACTGTCCCCATTGGGGCTCACAATCTAGAGTCCCTGTCTGTATGTCTTTGGAGTGTGGGAGGACACCGGAGTACCCGGAGGAAACCCACGCAAACACGGGGAGAACATACAAACATACAAACTCCTTGCAGATGTTGTCCTTAGTGGGATATGAAAAGACTTGCTCATCATTAATATTTTTAACTGAATTGCGTGATGGTAATGTCAGAACTACAGTCCTATCAATCCCAGTGCAAACTTTAGGAGGCCAAATCCTCCCTTTTATCTCTTAAAATATTAAACTCCTTTTTACGTACCCAAGTCCATAGGTCTTTGTAAATGTGTCCACCCCTGTTTGCAATCCACCAAAAAGTGTACAAAAAACTCCGCCCTCCCCTCCCTTGAATTGCTCCGTTTATGGCTGGCTGTATGTGGGCGGAGAGCCAAATTGCCCAATCAATGACTTCCCTATACTCATCATTAATTCTTGATGTATATGAGGTTTGGGATCTGAGATCAAGTTCATGGTCAAGTTGGGGATCCAAAACGAACCATAAAACTAAGTTACGACCAAAGCCAGAGAATCTGAACTTCACGCTTCCGCTTTCTCTAGTAATGACAGCAAAACACATCTAAAATGCTCCTATAATAGTGACAGAAATAGCTGTTCCATAAGTCACATTCGTAGTGCCCTACATTACAGTGGCCACAAACAATTACTTCTGTGGCTTAATTATTAGGGCAAATGTCATATACCCTATTTCTCCAGCATATGTTTTACTGGATCCCAAGCACACATCATACAGAATACTCTGTTATATAAAACACCCAATAATCCGTTTACTCTCACAGCATTGCACTTTGGGCGCTAACGCATTTCCCTTCCAATAAGGCAACACAAGGAATGCAGGTAATTGCTTTATCGCAGTTGGACTTGCATGAGTCTCTGCTATGGACCCTACCTCACCTAGCTGAATAGCCTCTTTGCTTGTAAGTATGGCGCTAATCTAGACTCAAGTGCAGCAGTGTGCTTACAAGCTAAAGTACGGCAGCTTGGTTCAGATGGTCAAGCAGCATTGTGGGCACCTTTCCACCTCTCTCCCAGTTGCAACACTAGATAGCCAGTGAAGAGTTTAGCCGAGGGGAGAAATTGAGGCGTAAAGGTGACATAGCTAGGGGGCAGCAGAGTTGAGGATGTATTGAAGGAACACCAGACGTTCCCTATAAATGCAATAAGTGGGTTTCCCCAAAAATACATACAGCTACACTATAAAATGCTAACATTTAACCCACATAGTGGCATTTCAAGTTAGAGTCCCGATATATGAGATCACCTTGTCGTTGGTCATCGGGCTCACATGCATTGGCCAAAACATAAGCTAAGTATCTCTTTTTTTCAAATATTCCTATAGCAGTAATGCAGTACCAGAGTTCCCTTATTCCATGTTAGCATTTTAGAGTGCAGCTATATGTATTTTTGTAGTTAGGTGTTTTCAGCTAGCATCTGTTCACATCTTTTGGATGTGCGGGTCAGTCTTTTTGATATATTTCTAGTGCATTTTTTTCTGACTAAGCATTCTGCCCTAAAACCAGCGTCTGTCCATCCTCCTTTATGGCTGGATCCTTTCTGCCGTGACATGTTTTTAACCCAGATAGTGGCATTTTAAGTTAGGGTCCCAATATATGAGAGATCACCTTGTTGCGGCTATCAGGCTCACATGCATTGGCCAATACATAAGCTAAGTAGCTAGGTATCTCTTTTTCAAATATTCCTGGAGCACTAATGCATTGCTAGAGTTCCCTTACTCAATGTTAGCATTCTAGAGTGCAGCTGTACTGTATGTATTGTTGTAGTTATTGTCATGATTCACTTATGGCTCCCATTGTGTCCTAGATGTTATCTTGTTGTCTGTATTCTCCTGATTCAGGTTCGGTGGCAGGGGACTATTCGATCGTGCCTTGTTCCGGGTGATCTCTCTGCCTTATCTTGGAGCTGTTTCATCTGGAATGCCGCCAATAATAGTTCCTGCTCTGCAGTGTACACTTTTGTTTTTTGTGAGTTGTTCTGATCTTGTCCTGTTACCTTGCATCCCATTCCCTGACCTCTGTCCTTCCCATATTGTCTGTTCTTCTTGTCACCCTGACCCTCAACCTGTTTTTGTGACCCCGGCCCTGCTCTCTCCTCTGTACCTTTGTGTCCTCTCGGCTTCCGACCCTGGCTTGTTCTCTTACCACAGCTCTGCTCACCTTCTGTACCTGACGCTACTTCATGGCTTACCGACCACCAACTTGCACGTGACCTCGGATTCTCTTGCTCCTCTGTACTGACATGACCTCCCGGCTTCTGACACTTGGCTTGATTGATTAATCTACAAACCATCCCCACCTTGATACTAGTGATCCCTTGCATGCAAACACCTGACTACACCTAGGAACTCTACACCATTCCAGTGTACCTGTGCTCCCTGGTGGTGAGTGTCCCCTTGCGGGCAAACACCTCACTACACCTAGAAATTCTATATCATTCCACTGTACCTGCACCCGCTGATGGTGAGCCTCACCTTGTGGGCAAACACCTCACTACACCTAGGAACTCTACACTATTCCAGTGTACCTGTGCCCCTGGTGGTGAGCGTTACAGTTATATTGTATGTTCAGCTGGCACCTGTTCACACCTGTTGGATGTGCGGGTCAGTCTTTTACATATATTTGGATTTCTCCAAACCTAACAATCAAGCAGGAATTTTAGACTTGAAGTATTTAGTTGACCATCCAATTTTTACCTCTTAAGCCATCCCTAGCTTTAGCTTTGGCAGAACTGTCATATTTTTTTTCTGCAAACATCCCTGTAGCCCTTGGCATGCCTTTTGAATTAAAATCTTGGCATTCATATGCAGTAACATTTGCCAATACCCTCATGGCTAATCTGTGATTACCTGGTTGACCTTTTACAATCTATCACATTCTAGATGAACATCGCTGCTTCAAGTAACATACCGGTATATTCGTACAGCTAGAAAACGGTAGGACTTCTTAAATGTAATTGTAACCCCTTCAGGAAAATGCTACATTTCATTCAACAACTTATATAGATATTCTTTGTAACTTCTGAAAGAAAATAATACGGTAGAGGTAATTTTAAAATTTCTAATCAGA
Source organism: Anomaloglossus baeobatrachus (assembly GCF_048569485.1). Classification (NCBI taxonomy): domain Eukaryota; kingdom Metazoa; phylum Chordata; class Amphibia; order Anura; family Aromobatidae; genus Anomaloglossus; species Anomaloglossus baeobatrachus. The sequence continues at coordinate 496,831,437 of NC_134354.1, forward strand.
TTTCAGCTTTAATTTCCATTAAACGTTCAAGTGCAAATAATAAGTAAAACGCTATGGCGAGTAGTGTTTGATTAGATTTAGTTCCAGTTAGTGCAAAGCGAGTAAAATCTAACATTTCCAAATGTTTAACCAAGCACAGCTGCTCCATGCGTCTGGGCATGTAAAAATATGAAAGTGAGACTTATTTAACTAGGTGCAAGGTTTATTTTTCTTTCTGAATTCTTTCTCTTCAGGCGGAAAGGAATAATAATTAAGCTGCACTTGACAAAGACCACTGTCACAGCAAGAACATTGTTTATCTTATGGCTGAAGAATATAATGTTCTAATCAAGCTCCGACTTAACATTCATCTTCACAAGACTAGTTATTAATTAGCTCGGGTGATTACTAAAAATAGGGGGCAGATTTGGGGACTAACACTGAAGCATGTTTGGCTAATCAATGTCAGTAACCTAAAAACTGAATCCTAATGTTGACCACACATGTGGTGGTACTATGAGTAGGGAGACCAGTCTGATGTATAAGTATGTGTGGTCACAAAAGAAATAATAGACATAAGTAGATATTGTTTTCCGTGTAAAGTCCTTTTTTTTGTTTTACCTCAAAACTTCAATTGGAGCCAGAAGTCAACCATCTGTGTCCAATGTCTCACCCAGTACGTAGCCAAACTGTATATAACACTGTCTCCGGATACTTGAATGGAAAGGATAGCAGATGTCTGGTCGGCTTCTAAGAAGGTTTGTTCCTAAGACTAGTTCCCACAATCAGTTTTTGATGCTATTTTCGCAATTCAAAAAAAGCAGCAATTTACAGTTATAGTTTCATAGTGTTAAAGGTAGACTTAGCTCCATCGAGTTCAACCCATCACCTAATCTAACATGTTGATCCAGAGGAAGGCAAAAAAAAACCATGGGGCAGACAGTAAGCGCCATATTAGGGGAAAAAATTCCTTCCCAACTTCACATACGGCAATCAGACTAGTTCTCTGGATCATTGCCCTATCACAGAATCTACCATAGTGCACATAACCAGTAATATTATATTTTTCAAGAAAGACTTCCAAGACTCTCAAATTTTAGTAGTGAATTAACCATTACAACATTATGTGGCAGAGAGTTTCATAGTCTCACTGCTATTACAGTAAAGAATCTGCCTGTGTGATCATGATTAAACCTCCTTTCCTCTAAGGGGTACTTCTCACATAGCGAGATCGCTGCTGAGTTACAGGTTTTGTGACGCACCAGTGACCTCATCAGCGATCTCGCTGTGTGTGACACTGAGCAGCGACCTGGCCCCTGCTGTGAAATTGCTGATCGTTACACACTGTTCTGATTCATTTTTTGCTCATTGGTCTCCCACTGTGCAGCACATATCGGCGTTTTTGACGGCGGGAGACCAACGAGCACCGACTCTGTGTAAGCAGCGTACGCTGGTAACCAGGGTAAATATCGGGTAACTAAGCAAAGCGCTTTGCTTAGTAACCCGATGTGTACCCTAGCTACGTATACAGGGACCCAGCGCTGGCAGCCTGTAAGAGGTGTACGCTGGTAACCAGGGTAAATATTGGGTAACCAAGCAAAGCGTTTTGCTTAGTTACCTGATATTTACCCTGGTTACCAAGCGCAGCATTGTTAAACGAGTTGCTGGTGGCTGGTCGCTGGTGAGATCTGCCTGATTGACAGCTCACCAGCGACCATGTAGCGACGCACCAACGATCCCTGCCAGGTCGTATCATGGTCAGAATTGATGGTACGTCGTTTAGTGAGACGGTACCCTAACCGTAGTGGATGCCCCCTTGTCCCTGTTGCAGGCCTATGTGTAAACTGATCATTAGATAGAGCTCTGTACTGTCCCCTCATATATTTGTACATTGTAATAAGATCGTCCCTAGGCATGAGTTCTAACAAAATGAATGTAAATGATAAAAAACAAATGCTTACTGTGCTTTTTTTACGCAGCATAAACTGTGCTGCGGTGCGATTTTTCAATTCTGCAACATTTCAATTTCTCTTGCGGTGCCTATGGATTTTATTTGCAGATTTTTCCCTATAAGCTTGACTGAGAATACTACAATTCGTATTTAAAAAACACACGTGTTTTATGTTAGTTTCCGCAGCAGAATTGAGCTAAGAATGCATGTAGTCCGCATAGCTTTCATACAACTTTATTGATAAAGTTAAGTAACAGGAAGTGTCCAAGACACAATAGTTTAATTTAAAACATGACAAACTGACAAAAAAAAGCTTGTAAAAAACACAAAGAAAAAACACAATCCTAGAGAAAATGTGCAACATCAAAAACTCACCAAATACTCATTGTAGGAACGTAGCCTTAAAGGGATTTTCCCATGAATAAAGTTCCTTTTAATAAATAGATCTTGGAATAACAATTTCACAATTGATTGCGTTTAATTTTTTTTTTTTGCCTGTGCTGAGATAATCTTATAAATGTGTCCGTGCTATGTTCTGTGTAATGGATGTGTCTGACCGTACACGGGCATGGTCTGAGCATACCACAGCTCCAGGGCAGGGGAGGATGCAAAAGAGTATACAGATATTACAGCATGGGATGGCAAATAACTTTTTTTTGTTTTACTTCAATCTTTAAAAACAGGCAGTGAAATGTTTTACCTCACAAAAAGAATCAGCTGTGATCCTGTGTTGTAATGTCTTGCACCCTCTCCTGCCCAGGAAATGTGGTATGATCAGACCCTGTCCTGTATAGTCAGACACAGACATTACACAGTACATAGCAGGGACACATTTAAGAGATTACCTCAGCACAGAAACTTTTTTTTTTAAACACATCCAATTGTGGAACTTATTATTATTCCAAGATCTAGTGACTAAAGTTAACTTTATTCGTGAGAAAACCCCTTTAAAGGATCTACAGCCAGGGAACCATTGCACCTAGTAATCTACATTATACATTGTTGGATTCGCGTATCATTGCCTACATCATACTGCTCTCAGATGATGAAGGAAAACCCTGCTGACAGATTCCCGTTAATAAAGTTATGGCTTATTCTTAACCCCTTCATGCCATATCAATTTTCTGTTTTTGATCCCCTTCATCTAAAAGCCATAACTTAATTTTCAATCAATATTGCCGTATGAGGACTTGATCTTTCCAAGACAATATACTTTTGAATTAAGCCAATTTTTTATCATTCGTCAAGCATTTTAGATTAGTTTGGCCAATTAAAAGCAATGAACAAGTAAAAAAAAAAACCTTCACGGTTAATGCATTACATAGGTTGATAAAAGGCCTAGGTCCATCTAGTTGAACCTTTCTCCACCAATTATATATTTTGTCATTAAGTCACTTATAACCGACAAAGTTGTGTGCACAGAGGAAATCATCCAGCCCTTTTTTAAAAGCTGTTATAGTATCTGCCATTACTACCTCTTGTGGTAGGGCATTCCACAGTCTGACTGCTCTAACTGTAAAGAACCCTTTCCTATTTAGGTGTCGGAATCTCTTTTCTTCCACTCGCAGTGAATGCCCTCTGGTTCTTAGTATTGTCTTTGGAAGAAATAAGTCATGTGCCAGTCCTTTATATGGACCACACGTGTATTTATACATATAAATGAGATCTCCTCTGAGACGTCTTTTTTTAAGCTAAACAAATCTAATTTTACAACCTCTCATCATATGGGAGGCCTTCCATTCCTTGTAGTAGTCTAGTTAACCACCTTTGAACTGACTCAGAGAGAGAAAAGAGAGGGAGTGCTTCTGTGAAGCTTCTTACTGATAAATAAGTAGTGCTATAATGTTATCCACTCACCTCGGTGTGTTGCGCTACAGGCACAACACTGATGAAAGCGTGTAACCACAGGTACAGGATTTTCCCTGTGCGTTGGATAATGATGCTGTCACCCAGGATGGTGTCCAGGAGCTAGGGAGCACTGTTCAGAGATGATCCGACGGTGCGGGCAGGAGAGGAGCGTCCTGTAATCTGCCACGTAGGTACCAGTGTCCGCTGCTGTGTGGTGTGCACGTAGAGAGCAGAGGTCGGTGACTCACCAACACACAGTGTCTGATCGCTCCAGCACCACCGCTCACTCACAGATGGTGCGTGCATATGAACCAGAGGTAAAAAGAAAACCATGCAGTGTTAGGTGCGCTGCTGATCAAACAGATGGGCCAGGAGATTAGAAGATTTTTGTATTTATTAGGCTAGGTTCACATTTCCGTCAATTTGTATCAGTCACAATTCGTGGCTCTGGTAAACAGTGGAATCCGTTTGGCGGATTCCGTTGTTCCCATTTACTTGTATGAGCGGCGGATTGTGACTGATGACGCTGCGTTGCATCCTCCGCCCAACTGACCGTCGAGCGGCAGGAACGCAGCATGTAGCGTTTTTTGAGCAGTGGAATCCTTTTGACTCCGCTGTGCATGGTCTCTCTCGGCGGCCGAACGATCAGCTGATCGCCCGGCTTCTGTGAGAGATCAGCTGATCACCCAGCGGCCGGCTGCTGTGAGAGATCAGCTGATCGGCCGGCTGCTGTGAACGATAAGCTGTTCACCCGGCGGCCGCCGGTTGCTGTGAACGATCAGCTGATCACCTGGCAGCCAGCTAATGAGAGCGATCAGCTGATGCACTTTTACAGTCCAGGTCCACCCATCACTAGTAACAATACTTTGGGATCACGGGATATAATCTCTCCTTTTCTTTTTATACACCCTAAAATCTTGTTTGCTTTTGCAGCTGCTGCTTGGCATTGAATACTGATGCTCAGATTTCTTGTAACCAGAACACTCAAGTCTCTGCTGATCTGTAGTCCCAAGTTTACTTCCATTTAAAGTATATGCAGCAATAGGATTACTCTGTCCTAGGTGCATTACTTTACATTTATCATCATTAAATCTCATTTGCCAATTGTCAGCCAATTCCGACATTTTATCCAGATCCTTTTGTAATATTGTACTATCAAGGTCATTTTTTTAATATCCTACATAGTTTGGTGTCGTCAGCAAAGATGACACTTTAGGGTACCGTCTCACTAATTGACGTACCAGCGATTCTGACCACGATTTAACCTGGTCAGGATCGCTGGTGGGTCGCTACATGGTCGCTGGTGAACTGTCAATCAGGCACATCTCACTAGCCACCGGCGACTCTGCGCTTAGTAAGCAAGGTACACATGGGGTTACTAAGCAAAGCGCTTTGCTTAGTTACCGGATATTTACCCTGGTTACGTGTGCAGGGAGCCAGGGCTGGCAGCCTGTAAGCATGTACACTGGTAACCAGGGTAAATATCGGGTAACCAAGCAAAGCGCTTTGCTTGGTTACCCGATATTTATCTTGGTTACCAGCGTACACCGCATAATGCTGGCTCCCTGCACACGTAGCCAGGGTAAATATCGGGTAACTAAGCAAAGCGCTTTGCTTAGTAACCCGATGTGTACCCTGGTTACATGTGCAGGGAGCAGCGGTAACCAGTGTACGCTGGTAACCAAGGTAAATATCGGGTAACCAAGCAAAGCTCTTTGCTTAGTTACCCAATATTTACCTTGGTTACCAGCGTACGCTGCTTACAGAATCGGGGCTCGTTGGTCTCCCGCCGTCAAACACGCCGATGTGTGCTGCACAGCGGGAGACCAACAAGCAAAAAATTAATCAGAACAGTGTGTAACGATCAGCGATTTCACAGCAGGGGCCAGGTCGCTGCTTAGTGTCACACACAGCGAGAGCGCTGATGAGGTCACTGGTACGTCACAAAACCTGTGACTCAGAAGCGATCTCGCTATGTAAGAAGTACCCCTTACTCTCATTCCTATTTACAAGTTCATTAATTAAAAGATTAGAAAAGATTCTAGCATTCTAAGATGCATTTTTACCACTGAGAAATGAACAGTCAGCCCATATTAGTGTTATGCATATGGAGGCCTTAAGGATAATCCATCATTATTTTTTAAACCTGCATAACACATTGAACTTTGTTTGCATTTCCTACATTGTTCTGTTGGACCTTCACTGGAGTTGGTGCATGTCGATTTGCAGAACTTAGTCCATTTGCCATGTCTGTAATCTGAGTACTGAGTGAGAGCCCTGAAAACCACCTTTTATCTGATAGTAGTGACCACTGATGAGTCTAAGGGCTGGTTCACACTAAGCGACAGCGACAACGAGGTCGCTGTTACGTCACCATTTTCTGTGACGTAACAGCGACCTTGTAAGTCGCTGTTATGATCGCTGCTTAGCTGTCAAACACAGCAGCCGAAGCAGCGTTCATAACCGCGAGAGCAGGGAGCCGCGCACACTGCTTAGCGCTGGCTCCTCTCTCTCCTAGCTACAGTACACATCGGGTTAATTAACCCGATGTGTACTGCAGCTACATGTACAGAGAGCAGGGAGCCGCGCACACTGCTTAGCGCTGGCTCCTTGCTCTCCTAGCTACAGTACACATCGGGTTAATTAACCCGATGTGTACTGCAGCTACGTGTGCAGAGAGCCGGAGCCGGCAGCACTGGCAGCGTGAGAGCTGCGGCGGCTGGTAACTAAGGTAAATATCGGGTAACCACCTTGGTTACCCGATGTTTACCCTGGTTACAGCTTACCACAGCTGCCAGATGCCGGCTCCTGCTCCCTGCTCGCTTCATTTCGTCGCTCTCTCGCTGTCACACACAGCGATCTGAGTGTCACAGCGGGAGAGCGCCTTTGAAGAAAACGAACCAGGGCTGTGTGTAACGAGCAGCGATCTCGCAGCAGGGGCCAGATCGCTGCTCAGTGTCACACACAGCGAGATCGCTAATGAGGTCACTGTTGCGTCACCAAAACCGTGCCGTAGCAGCGATTTCGGTAGCGATCTCGCTATGTGTGAAGCACCCCTAATAGACTGGGTCCTGTGAAACGATGCGCACTAAGACTTAACCTCCACTGTTCACACTTTCATCCAGTGGATTTTCAGAAAAGCCAGAGTAACATAATTAGCATAAAACATGTCATTATCTTTAGTCATTTTGCAGTCATCAATACAATTGCTAATTTTCAGAGGTATACACATTCGGCACTGAATCTAGATCAAGAGAGGTAATATTCCCCTATACTCTGCCCTGGTCAGACCCCACCTGGAATACTGTGTACAGTTCTGGGAGCTCCAATTCAAGAAAGGCAGCGATATATTGGAGCAAGTCCAGAGAAGAGCAACTGATATGGTAAAAGGTCTGCAAACCATGTCATATGAAGACTGGCTAAAAGAATTTAGGAATGTTTATTCAGCAAAGGAGAAGGCTGAGAGGAGACTTAATAGCGGTCTGCAAATATCTGAAACGTAGTCACAGCGCAGAGGGAACTTCCCTATTCTTATTAGCACAAGGAAATACAAAAAACAAATGGCATGAAACTTAAAGGAAGGAGATTCAGATTAGACATTAGGAAAAACTTTCTGACAGTGAGGGCACTCAGAGAGTGGAACAGGCTACCATGGGAGGTAGTGAGCTCTCCATCAATGGAAATCTTCAAGAGGAAACTGGATAAACATATAGCCGGAATGATTTAGGAAAACCTGCACTCGCAGGGGGTTGGACCCAATGGTTCTTGATGTCCCTCCAAACCTAATCTATGATTCCATGAAATAAAATGTCTATGATTGGCTTTCCATGCTGTTCATACCTTAAACTTCAGAACATACGAATCCTATACCATTAAATTACCTACAATATGGGTCTTTAACATGGTCCTTCAGTCTGATGTTGACTATGTGTAACCTAGCATAATGAACACAAAGAAAGGATGTGTAGGTACTTTTCCTTTTTTTCCAGCCTTGAACCAATAATCATCTATAAGGCCCCCTTCACACGTACGTGCCTCCGGTACGTGCTAGGCCCGTTCTCGCATGTACCGGAGACACGGGCACACGTATACCCATTAAAATCAATGGGTTTATGTGCACGCATGTGTTCAGCCATTGGCCCGTGCCTCTGTGTGGAGCAGACGTGAGCCCGTGTGCTCCAAACAGCGGCATGTCCCTTTTTTCTCCGGCAGCACGGGTGTCACGTGGCCCGCACCCGTACCACACGGATGTAGTGTGGATGCGGTCCCACGTGACACACGCCGGAGAAACACACGTGTCATTGTAAAAATAAAAAAAACACATACTCACCTCCACCAGCCCTGCAGTCTCTGCCGCGGCTGTCACCTGCATCCGACACCCAGTGAATTTGAACAACGCATCTTCTTTACTGGCGGCCGGAAGCAGCGTCAGCGGGGCGTGGCCTGTGCTGGACACTGTCATTCAGCACCACAGACAGCTCCGGAAGAACCAGGTAAGGCGGGACTTTCCGTTCTCCGTGTGTTATTACATATAACACACGGAGAACACACATGTGCCACAAACACGGCACACGGGGAGCAAACCCCCCCCCCTTTAATACGTCCGTGAAAAAACGGTTCTTTTTTTTCACGTGCGTGTGAAGGGGGCCTAAAACACAGTTTGGTTTCATGCTCCAATGTCACATTTTGTATCGGTGGTGCATGTTCCTCCTTGCTCTGTCTTCTTCTGTCCATTGTGCCTATGCAAACAGAAAGACGCAGCCTAGAATGATTATTGAAAAAGTCTGAATTTTTAAAAGCCTAAAATAATACTCAACAAATTGAAAATTTACTGATTAACATTTTTATTACAGATCATCTTTAAATAAAAAGTGCAGCTATATTTAAAATGCTATTGAACAGCTATTCACCTTCACAGCTCTGCTTTCTGTAGCAAGGCTTAGCAAATAATGTTAATGAATCATGCTAAACATATGCCACTTTTTACAAATTAAAAAGTGCAATAGTTCTAAATTAATTTTGAAACCTAATTTTAAGCTTGTAATGTGCTTTCTTTGGTTTTAGTACAATTTCATGTCATCTTGGTGGCACTTGTTGAATAATTTATTTGACTGAACCTAATTAATTCAATAGCCTGCGCTTAATAATCTTGTCTTATAAATGTCTGATATCAGAAATTCTCCTTTACTAAAAATGGGATTTAGGCTTAGTTTGTAAATTGTACCGGTTGTAAATGTACTAGGTGAGCCAATTATTTTCCCTTTACAATTTATTTATGCAGATCAAAAGGTGTAAATAATTAATGATGAATTAAATGTCATTTAGACCCAGAGGAATATTTCATAGCAGGAATTTTATAGAATATATATATATAATATATATATATATTTGTAAAAAAATGTTTTTTCTTTTGCAATATGCAATTTCTTTAGATGGAAAATTGACACATTATTTCTTAAATTTTATTGCAGACATTATTACAAGGGATTTGTTAGTCATAAAGAAAGGACATATGAATATTATGAAGGGGAGACTGGCCTCCTCCGAGCCAGAACAAACAGCTGGTATGGTGGCCCCAGCCTGTCCAGGCTTTACATAAGCACCTTTTTGTTCCTGTGATAAGAGCTTAAAAATATTTTGTCTATATTTTCCTTTCAGTAACGAGTGGAAACCAGATTCTTCTCATGGGGCTTGTACTTTTCCCTCCTTTGTGATGATGCACAATGATAAGCAGGTGGTGTGACCTAGGAGGAAAATACAGAATACGGTCCCAAAGAAGGTCCAAGCAGAGATTCTCGGCCTGATCTTGCGAGACTTCATTAGTCTCATGTGACAACGCTAATTCTCACTTCCCAGTCATACAGCATGGAGACAGGAGGTGAAAAGAAGAATTAGGCCGGAGTCACACTTGCTAGTGCCTCGCGTGTAACTCGCGCAAGTCTCTCATTGCATCACCCGACATGGACTCACACTCTCCTCACAGGAGTGGGTCGGTTGCATAGTGATACATGCAACCGACCCGCTCTTTTGAGGAGAGTGTGAGTCTGTGCCGGGTGATGAACTGCAAGACTCGCTCGAGATACACGCAAGGCACTCGCAAGTGTGACACCGGCCTTAGCTGGACTTGGTGCATTGTTGTGGGAGCATAGAAGGCAACAGGAGTGGACTAGGACTAAAATTCATCCCTGGCATTTGAAGGTAACACAGGCTCAAGCTGCCACCAACCTCTACCTTTTCTTCCATATGGAGGTCTATATGTATGTCCCCGTGGCTGAAGTGATCAGTCCCTTTTTCTAATGTGACCGCGCACTATTAATTTTAACTATTAATTTTACTTAAATGATTAGTAATGGGGGGGGTCTCATAGATCCCAATCCATTACTAATCCAGGGCTTCGTGGCAGCTATGACTTTATTGACAAATCACTGCTGTCGTTAACCCGTTAAATTTTCCCGATTGCTACCGCTCGTTAACCCGTTAAATTTTCCCGATTGCTACCGCTCTAGGGTAATCGGGATGAGCCGGGTAAGCGCCAGGATTGGCGCATATAATAAACGACAATTCTGGGACAGCTGCAGGCTTCTATTTTGAGGCTGGGGGGCCGATTAACCATTGGACTCCCCAGCCTGAGAATACTAGCCCCTAGCTGTCTGCTTTATCTTGACTGGGTATAAAAATTGGGGAGGACAGTACACCGTTTGTTTGTTAAATTATTTAAATAACCTGCATGTGGTCCCTCATATTTTGATACAAAGCAAGATGAAGGACACAGCTGGGGACTGGGTATCAAAATACGGGGGACTGCATGACACTTTTCCCTATTATTTATTTAATTTTACATTCTACTTCGGGGACCCAGACAGCTAGTGTTAAGGCATGAAGGCAACCAATCACAGATGCCGGCAGTCTGACTGCAACCAGTCATAGACACTGTTATAAAGAGTGGACGGGGAAGCAGTGAATATTCATGAGATTTAATGAGTTGACACAGAACCAGTGTGACAGCTGTGCGGAGACTCGGTAAGTATAATTGTCCTGCTCTAAACCCCAATTTGCTTCCTTTTTTCTCTTTTTTTTCTGAGTGTCCAAACCCGGACAGTAACGTGGACCTCCCTGAGAAGTTGTGTTCAGGATCCGTCCACGGATACTAGGTGTCCGGTATGAACCCTGAATTTCACAGTTTGAGTTCGCCCATCTCTACACTACACTACATTTTTTTTTGTATTTTCGTAATTTTCTTTTTACTTTTGAAAAGTAAAATGAACATAAAATTAGCTAACGGTAGCCAAGGGACTCCAAGTTACTTAAATAGAAGAAATAAAAATAGCAAACAATAAAAATTAATAACATTACAAAAAAAAGAGAAAAAAAACAATCTGATTAGCAATGATATAGGGCTGGATGATCAGGGGGCTAGTTAGATTGACTAGCACAAGGAAGTAATTGAACTTTAAGGGCTCATGCGCATGTTGCGTACTTGCATGCATTTAAGCTGCGTATTGCACTGCAGTGTAAATGCATACATCCTCGGTCCCTTGCACAATCTATGTAGATTGTGCATGACACGTGCGCACGATGCTTTTATGAACGCAGCGATCTGGATGCTAAAATTTTGACCCAAATCCGTGCGTTCATAAAAGCAGCATGTCAATTATTTCTGCGTTCTGGATGCAGCTCCCACTCTGTCTATGGTGGGGGCAGCACAAATAGCGCATGAAATCGGCTTTTTTTTAACAAAAAATACTGCATTCATTCTGCAGCGATTTGAAGCGCACATGTGCTGTCAAATCACTGCAGAAGAATGAGCAGTTACGTGCGCATGAGCCCTTAAGGGGGCTTTACACGCAACAACATCGCTAACGAGATGTCGTTGGGGTCACGGAATTAGTAACGCATATCCGGCCTCATTAGCGACGTTGTTGCATGTGAAACGTACGAACGACCGCTAACGATCAAAATTACTCACCATATAGTTGATTGTTGACACGTCGTTCTAATCTCAAATATCGTTGCTGCTGCAGGTACGATGTTCATCGTTTCTGTGGCAGCACACATCGCTATGTGTGACACCGCAGGAACGCGGAACAACATCGTACCTGCGGCCGCAAGCAATGAGAAAGGAAGAAGGTGGACGAGATGTTACGGCCGCTCATCTCCGTCCCTCCGCTTCTATTGAGCAGCCGCTTAGTGATGCCCTACAAACCTCCCCCTTAGAAAGGAGGCGGTTCGGCGGCCACAGCGACATCGGCTAGGCAGGTAAGTATGTGTAACCGTTCCTAGTGATGTTGTGCGTCACGGGCAGCGATATGCCCGTGACGCACAACCGACGGGGGCGGGTGCTTTCACCAGCGACATTGCTAGCGATGTCACTGTGTGTAAAGTGCCCTTTAGGCTTTGTGCCCATGCTGCATTTTTTTCATGAGTTTTTCTTGCAGATTGTAATCAATACTGCAAGGAAAAACGCATCCCAGCAAAGTCTATGGGAATCCTGAATTGCTGTGCACATGTTGTAGATTTTTTCCTTGTAGATTTTGATGCAGAAAAAATCTGCAGCATGTCAATTCTTTCTGTCCTTCTTCCTGCGTCTAATATAATCCACTGCAGTGCTTGACGAATGCAGTGGATTATATGTCAGCAGTGCACTCGCAGCACTGACATTTCGCCTCACACACCATGCATACGGCATGGTCTGTGAGACAATCCATACTTCAGTAACCCGGGGTCGTAATGGTGACGACCAAGGGTTGCCATGGCAGTGATCGGGTCCCTGTGATCGTATTGCAGGGACCCAATCGCCAGAGAGAGGTAAGGGATTCCTCTCCCTACCTCCTGAATGCTGTGATCATGATTGATTGCAGCATTTAGGGGGTTAAACTGCCGGAAGTGGCCCGGGCACTGCTCCTGGCAGTGAGAGCAGGGTCTCAGCTGTAACATAAGCCGGAAATAGTGGAGGTAGTGGACAGGAACCCTGTGATCACCATGACATAAAAACTCAGGAAAAAACTGCATAAAAAGCCCCACAAAAACGTGATAAACGTTTGTTTTTCGTGGCAAAACATGCAGTTTTGTGTGCAGAAAATTTGCACGCAAATCTGCTACGTGGGCACATACACTTATTCTTCACTTTCACTGACAGAAGCTCTTGGACGAAGTGCATCTCTCCATGACAACTACAAAGAGAGAAGAGGCAGACACAGCCCAAGTGCTGCTGTTTTCTAAACATTTTCATTTTGATTACGGTGATAGGGTGTTCCTGATATTGCCGGTGCCACCGGGCAGATCTCAGCAAGTGCACAGCGCATACACCAGCCATTTTCATTCAGGGAGAAGAGGGTCCTGGAGGAGGTAACGCCAGTACAGAGGTACTCAAATTAAAGTTTGGCACTCATTAGCGTAAAAAATGATATTTTTATTCAGGTGCTTGCAGCTCAACATTTTTTTTAGATGTTTCGGTCTAAATCAGACCTTCATCAGTGAGCTGTGCAGTGCGAGTGTGCCGTATCCACCACTGATATAAACGATCCATCACATACTGATCCTCTAAGCACCCTTTTGTCTATCACAGACGGATCTTTCATAGCGAGTCTTTTCCATCACAGACTGATCCTCTATGTCCCCCCTCATCCATTACAGACTGATCCTCTAAGCACCCACTTGTCCATCACAAACTGATCATCCATGCCCCCCCTTGTCTATCACAGACATCCTCCTAGTCCATCACGCTGATTTTCCATGCCCCCCCCCTTGTCCATCACAAACTGATCCTTTATGTCCCCCCTCATTCACCACAGAATGATCCTCTATGTCCTCCCATGTCCATCACAAACTGATTTTCCATGTCCCACCTTCTCCATCACAGACTGGTGCTCCATGTCCTACCTTGTCCTTCACAGACCGATCTTTCATGTCCCCCCTTGTCCATCACAGACTAATCCTATGTCTCCCCTTTGCCCATCACACTGATCCTCTATGCCCCTCTTGTCCATCACAGACTGATCCTCCATGTTCCCTTCGTCCATCACAGACTGATCCTCTAAGCACCCTCTTGTCCATCAGACTAATTTTCTATGTCCCCCCTTGTCCATTAGACTGATCCTCTATGTCCCCCATCATCCATCACAGACTGATTTTTCATGTCCCTCTTCTCCATCACAGTCTTATCCTCCATGTCCATCACAGATTGATCTTCCATGTCCCCCCTCATCCATGACACACTGATCCTCTATGTCCCGCCTCATCCATCACAAACTGATCCTCTATGTCCCCCTTCACTCATCACAGACTGACCCTCTAGCCCTCCTTGTCCATATCCTTCCTCGTCCATCACAGACTGATCCTACATGTCCTTCCTCGTCCATCACAGACTGATCCTCTAAGCACTCCCTTGTCTATCACAGCCTGATCCTCTTTGTCCACCCTGTCCATCACAGACTTATCATCCATGTGGCCCCTCATCCATCACAGACATCCTCCATGTCTATCACAAACTGATCCTTCTTGTCCATCACAGACTGATCCTCTATGTCCCCCCTCATCCATCAGACTGAGCCTCCATGTCCCCCCTCATCCATCACAGACTGATCCCCTATGTCTCCCCTTGTTCATCACAGACTGATAAACTGATCCATTATGTCCTATTTGTGAACCAGAGACTGACCCCTTATGTGCCCCTTGTCCATCATAGACTGATCCTCTATGTCCCCCTTCTATGTAACTCCTTGTCGTCTACTATAGACCGACCCTCTGTTCCCCGCTTGTCCGCCTGTGTCCTTGACATACAGCTCCACTAAGTCTCCTCCCCGTCCCTCTACCACCATGCTGTGGGATGGCCGCCGAAGCACATACACGACCTCTTCCGCCTCCTCTACCTCCCCTTCCTGTCCGGTCATGTGAGCTCCTGTAGCCGCCATCCTCCAGCATGGCCGCTGTGTGCCTGAGAGCGGGGCTGTCAGCGGCGGTACGTGCGGCAGCAGCGAGTCCCTGGAAGCAGGCAGCGGGGTCTGCAGCTGGCAGTGAGGTGGGTAATGCGGGCAAACCTATGCTCCATTCTGCAGAGGAACGGCCATGTAATGTAGTGAGGCTGCTTGTGTCATTCACCTGACCTGTGTGTGATGAGCGGGTACCGGTGCCACAATCGCCAGCACTGGTAACACAGAGCGGTGCCCCTGCCAGCGGGAACTCCATTACATCCAGCTATTAGCGGCGGGAGTGTGCAGTGTAATATGTGCTCACTATAGCACAGAGGATTAATGACAGTGTATCTGCTCACTATAGCACAGAGGATTAATGACAGTATATCTGCTCACTATAGCACAGAGGATTAATGACAGTATATCTGCTCACTATAGCACAGAGGATTAATGACAGTATATCTGCTCACTATAGCACAGAGGATTAATGACAGTATATCTGCTCACTATAGCACAGGATTAATGACAGTATATCTGCTCACTATAGCACAGAGGATTAGTGACAGTATATCTGCTCACTATAGCACAGAGGATTAATGACAGTATATCTGCTCACTATAGCACAGAGGATTAATGACAGTATAGCTGCTCACTATAGCACAGGATTAATGACAGTATATCTGCTCACTATAGCACAGGATTAATGACAGTATATCTGCTCACTATAGCACAGGATTAATGACAGTATATCTGCTCACTATAGCACAGAGGATTAATGACAGTATATCTGCTCACTATAGCACAGAGGATTAATGACAGTATATCTGCTCACTATAGCACAGGATTAATGACAGTATATCTGCTCACTATAGCACAGAGGATTAATGACAGTATATCTGCTCACTATAGCACAGAGGATTAACGACAGTATATCTGCTCACTATAGCACAGAGGATTAATGACAGTATATCTGCTCACTATCGCACAGAGGATTAATGACAGTATATCTGCTCACTATAGCACAGAGGATTAATGACAGTATATCTGCTCTCTATAGCACAGAGGATTAATGACAGTATAGCTGCTCACTATAGCACAGAGGATTAATGACAGTATATCTGCTCACTATAGCACAGAGGATTAATGACAGTATATCTGCTCACTATAGCACAGGATTAATGACCGTATATCTGCTCACTATAGCACAGAGGATTAATGACAGTATATCTGCTCACTATAGCACAGAGGATTAATGACAGTATATCTGCTCACTATAGCACAGGATTAATGACAGTATATCTGCTCACTATAGCACAGGATTAATGACAGTATATCTGCTCACTATAGCACAGAGGATTAATGACAGTATATCTGCTCACTATAGTACAGAGGATTAATGACAGTATATCTGCTCACTATAGCACAGGATTAATGACAGTATATCTGCTCACTATAGCACAGAGGATTAATGACAGTATATCTGCTCACTATAGCACAGAGGATTAATGACAGTATATCTGCTCACTATAGCACAGAGGATTAATGACAGTATATCTGCTCACTATAGCACAGAGGATTAATGACAGTATATCTGCTCACTATAGCACAGGATTAATGACAGTATAGCTGCTCACTATAGCACAGAGGATTAATGACAGTATAGCTGCTCACTATAGCACAGAGGATTAATGGCAGTATATCTGCTCACTATAGCACAGAGGATTAATGGCAGTATATCTGCTCACTATAGCACAGAGGATTAATGACAGTATATCTGCTCACTATAGCACAGAGGATTAATGGCAGTATATCTGCTCACTATAGCACAGAGGATTAATGACAGTATATCTGCTCACTATAGCACAGAGGATTAATGACAGTATATCTGCTCACTATAGCACAGAGGATTAATGACAGTATAGCTGCTCACTATAGCACAGAGGATTAATGGCAGTATATCTGCTCACTATAGCACAGAGGATTAGTGACAGTATATCTGCTCACTATAGCACAGAGGATTAATGACAGTATATCTGCTCACTATAGCACAGAGGATTAATGGCAGTATATCTGCTCACTATAGCACAGAGGATTAATGACAGTATATCTGCTCACTATAGCACAGAGGATTAATGACAGTATATCTGCTCACTATAGCACAGAGGATTAATGACAGTATATCTGCTCACTATAGCACAGAGGATTAATGACAGTATATCTGCTCACTATAGCACAGAGGATTAATGACAGTATATCTGCTCACTATAGCACAGAGGATTAATGACAGTATATCTGCTCACTATAGCACAGAGGATTAGTGACAGTATATCTGCTCACTATAGCACAGAGGATTAATGACAGTATATCTGCTCACTATAGCACAGAGGATTAATGACAGTATATCTGCTCACTATAGCACAGAGGATTAATGACAGTATATCTGCTCACTATAGCACAGAGGATTAATGACAGTGTATCTGCTCACTATAGCACAGAGGATTAATGACAGTATATCTGCTCACTATAGCACAGAGGATTAATGACAGTATATCTGCTCACTATAGCACAGAGGATTAATGACAGTATATCTGCTCACTATAGCACAGAGGATTAATGACAGTATATCTGCTCACTATAGCACAGAGGATTAATGACAGTATAGCTGCTCACTATAGCACAGGATTAATGACAGTATATCTGCTCACTATAGCACAGGATTAATGACAGTATATCTGCTCACTATAGCACAGGATTAATGACAGTATATCTGCTCACTATAGCACAGAGGATTAATGACAGTATATCTGCTCACTATAGCACAGAGGATTAATGACAGTATATCTGCTCACTATAGCACAGGATTAATGACAGTATATCTGCTCACTATAGCACAGAGGATTAATGACAGTATATCTGCTCACTATAGCACAGAGGATTAACGACAGTATATCTGCTCACTATAGCACAGAGGATTAATGACAGTATATCTGCTCACTATCGCACAGAGGATTAATGACAGTATATCTGCTCACTATAGCACAGAGGATTAATGACAGTATATCTGCTCTCTATAGCACAGAGGATTAATGACAGTATAGCTGCTCACTATAGCACAGAGGATTAATGACAGTATATCTGCTCACTATAGCACAGAGGATTAATGACAGTATATCTGCTCACTATAGCACAGGATTAATGACCGTATATCTGCTCACTATAGCACAGAGGATTAATGACAGTATATCTGCTCACTATAGCACAGAGGATTAATGACAGTATATCTGCTCACTATAGCACAGGATTAATGACAGTATATCTGCTCACTATAGCACAGGATTAATGACAGTATATCTGCTCACTATAGCACAGAGGATTAATGACAGTATATCTGCTCACTATAGTACAGAGGATTAATGACAGTATATCTGCTCACTATAGCACAGGATTAATGACAGTATATCTGCTCACTATAGCACAGAGGATTAATGACAGTATATCTGCTCACTATAGCACAGAGGATTAATGACAGTATATCTGCTCACTATAGCACAGAGGATTAATGACAGTATATCTGCTCACTATAGCACAGAGGATTAATGACAGTATATCTGCTCACTATAGCACAGGATTAATGACAGTATAGCTGCTCACTATAGCACAGAGGATTAATGACAGTATAGCTGCTCACTATAGCACAGAGGATTAATGGCAGTATATCTGCTCACTATAGCACAGAGGATTAATGGCAGTATATCTGCTCACTATAGCACAGAGGATTAATGACAGTATATCTGCTCACTATAGCACAGAGGATTAATGGCAGTATATCTGCTCACTATAGCACAGAGGATTAATGACAGTATATCTGCTCACTATAGCACAGAGGATTAATGACAGTATATCTGCTCACTATAGCACAGAGGATTAATGACAGTATAGCTGCTCACTATAGCACAGAGGATTAATGGCAGTATATCTGCTCACTATAGCACAGAGGATTAGTGACAGTATATCTGCTCACTATAGCACAGAGGATTAATGACAGTATATCTGCTCACTATAGCACAGAGGATTAATGGCAGTATATCTGCTCACTATAGCACAGAGGATTAATGACAGTATATCTGCTCACTATAGCACAGAGGATTAATGACAGTATATCTGCTCACTATAGCACAGAGGATTAATGACAGTATATCTGCTCACTATAGCACAGAGGATTAATGACAGTATATCTGCTCACTATAGCACAGAGGATTAATGACAGTATATCTGCTCACTATAGCACAGAGGATTAATGACAGTATATCTGCTCACTATAGCACAGAGGATTAGTGACAGTATATCTGCTCACTATAGCACAGAGGATTAATGACAGTATATCTGCTCACTATAGCACAGAGGATTAATGACAGTATATCTGCTCACTATAGCACAGAGGATTAATGACAGTATATCTGCTCACTATAGCACAGAGGATTAATGACAGTATATCTGCTCACTATAGCACAGAGGATTAATGACAGTATATCTGCTCACTATAGCACAGAGGATTAATGACAGTATATCTGCTCACTATAGCACAGAGGATTAATGACAGTATATCTGCTCACTATAGCACAGAGGATTAATGACAGTATATCTGCTCACTATAGCACAGAGGATTAATGACAGTATATCTGCTCACTATAATACAGAGGATTAATGACAGTATATCTGCTCACTATAGCACAGAGGATTAATGACAGTATATCTGCTCACTATAATACAGAGGCAATATTAATGACAGTATATCTGCTCACTATAATACAGAGGCAATATTAATGACAGTATATCTGCTCACTATAGTACAGAGGCAATATTAATGACAGTATATCTGCTCACTATAGTACAGAGGCAATATTAATGACAGTATATCTGCTCACTATAGTACAGGGGCAATATTAATGACAGTATATCTGCTCACTATAGTACAGAAGGCAATATTAATGACAGTATATCTGCTCACTATAGTACAGAGGCAATATAAATGACAGTATATCTGCTCACTATAGTACAGAGGCAATATTAATGACAGTATATCTGCTCACTATAGTACAGAGGCAATATTAATGACAGTATATCTGCTCACTATAGTACAGAGGCAATATTAATGACAGTATATCTGCTCACTATGGTACAGAGGCAATATTAATGACAGTATATCTGCTCACTATAGTACAGAAGGCAATATTAATGACAGTATATCTGCTCACTATAGTACAGAGGCAATATAAATGACAGTATATCTGCTCACTATAGTACAGAGGCAATATTAATGACAGTATATCTGCTCACTATAGTACAGAGGCAATATTAATGCAGTATATCTGCTCACTATAGTACAGAAGGCAATATTAATGCAGTATATCAGCTCACTGTAGTACAGAAGGCAATATTAATGACAGTATATCTGCTCACTATAGTACAGAAGGCAATATTAATGACAGTATATCTGCTCACTATAGTACAGAAGGCAATATTAATGACAGTATATCTGCTCACTATAGTACAGAGGCAATATAAATGACAGTATATCTGCTCACTATAGTACAGAGGCAATATTAATGACAGTATATCTGCTCACTATAGTACAGAGGCAATATTAATGCAGTATATCTGCTCACTATAGTACAGAAGGCAATATTAATGCAGTATATCTGCTCACTATAGTACAGAGGCAATATTAATGACAGTATATCTGCTCACTATAGTACAGAGGCAATATTAATGACAGTATATCTGCTCACTATAGTACAGAAGGCAATATTAATGACAGTATATCTGCTCACTATAGTACAGAAGGCAATATTAATGACAGTATATCTGCTCACTATAGTACAGAGGCAATATAAATGACAGTATATCTGCTCACTATAGTACAGAGGCAATATTAATGACAGTATATCTGCTCACTATAATACAGAAGGCAATATTAATGACAGTATATCTGCTCACTATAGTATAGAAGGCAATATTAATGACAGTATATCTGCTCACTATAGTACAGAGGCAATATTAATGCAGTATATCTGCTCACTATAGTACAGAAGGCAATATTAATGACAGTATATCTGCTCACTATAGTACAGAAGGCAATATTAATGACAGTATATCTGCTCACTATAGTACAGAGGCAATATTAATGACAGTATATCTGCTCCCTATAGTACAGGGGCAATATTAATGACAGTATATCTGCTCACTATAGTACAGAGGCAATATTAATGCAGTATATCTGCTCACTATAGCACAGAGGCAATATTAATGACAGTATATCTGCTCACTATAGTATAGAAGGCAATATTAATGACAGTATATCTGCTCACTATAGTATAGAAGGCAATATTAATGACCGTATATCTGCTCACTATAGTACAGAGGCAATATTAATGACAGTATATCTGCTCACTATAGTACAGAGGCAATATTAATGACAGTATATCTGCTCACTATAGTACAGAGGCAATATTAATGACAGTATATCTGCTCACTATGGTACAGAGGCAATATTAATGACAGTATATCTGCTCACTATAGTACAGAAGGCAATATTAATGACAGTATATCTGCTCACTATAGTACAGAGGCAATATAAATGACAGTATATCTGCTCACTATAGTACAGAGGCAATATTAATGACAGTATATCTGCTCACTATAGTACAGAGGCAATATTAATGCAGTATATCTGCTCACTATAGTACAGAAGGCAATATTAATGCAGTATATCAGCTCACTGTAGTACAGAAGGCAATATTAATGACAGTATATCTGCTCACTATAGTACAGAAGGCAATATTAATGACAGTATATCTGCTCACTATAGTACAGAGGCAATATAAATGACAGTATATCTGCTCACTATAGTACAGAGGCAATATTAATGACAGTATATCTGCTCACTATAGTACAGAGGCAATATTAATGCAGTATATCTGCTCACTATAGTACAGAAGGCAATATTAATGCAGTATATCTGCTCACTATAGTACAGAAGGCAATATTAATGACAGTATATCTGCTCACTATAGTACAGAGGCAATATAAATGACAGTATATCTGCTCACTATAGTACAGAGGCAATATTAATGACAGTATATCTGCTCACTATAATACAGAAGGCAATATTAATGACAGTATATCTGCTCACTATAGTATAGAAGGCAATATTAATGACAGTATATCTGCTCACTATAGTACAGAGGCAATATTAATGCAGTATATCTGCTCACTATAGTACAGAAGGCAATATTAATGACAGTATATCTGCTCACTATAGTACAGAAGGCAATATTAATGACAGTATATCTGCTCACTATAGTACAGAGGCAATATTAATGACAGTATATCTGCTCACTATAGTACAGAGGCAATATTAATGACAGTATATCTGCTCACTATAGTACAGAGGCAATATTAATGACAGTATATCTGCTCACTATAGTACAGAGGCAATATTAATGCAGTATATCTGCTCACTATAGCACAGAGGCAATATTAATGACAGTATATCTGCTCACTATAGTATAGAAGGCAATATTAATGACAGTATATCTGCTCACTATAGTACAGAGGCAATATAAATGACAGTATATCTGCTCACTATAGTACAGAGGATTAATGACAGTATATCTGCTCACTATAATACAGAAGGCAATATTAATGACAGTATATCTGCTCACTATAGTACAGAGGCAATATTAATGACAGTATATCTGCTCACTATAGTACAGAGGCAATATTAATGACAGTATATCTGCTCACTATAGTACAGAGGCAATATAAATGACAGTATATCTGCTCACTATAGTACAGAGGATTAATGACAGTATATCTGCTCCCTATAGTACAGAGGCAATATTAATGACAGTATATCTGCTCACTATAGTACAGAAGGCAATATTAATGCAGTATATCTGCTCACTATAGTACAGAAGGCAATATTAATGACAGTATATCTGCTCACTATAGTACAGAGGCAATATTAATGACAGTATATCTGCTCCCTATAGTACAGTGCTGCATGTAATATTCACTATGGTTTAATATCTGCTCACTATAGTACAGTATAATATCTGCTTGCTATAGTACAGTGCTGCATGTAATCACTACGGTATATCTGCTCACTATAGTACAGTATAATATCTGCTCACTATAGTACAGTGCTGCATGTAATATTCACTACGGTATATCTGCTGACTATAGTACAGTATAATATCTGCTCACTATAGTACAGTGCTGTATGTAATGTTCACTACGGTATATCTGCTCACTATAGTACAGTATAATATCTGCTCACTATAGTACAGTGCTGAGTGTAATGTTCACTACAGTTATTTGTCCACTAAGGTTTTGAGCATTGACCACAGGTTCTCCATGGCATTGAGATCTGGGGAGTTTCCTGGTCATGGACCCAAAATTTCAGTCTTTTGTTCACCGACTCAGTTATCACTTTTGCTTTGTGACAGTCTCCATCATGGGGGAAAAGCATTGTTTATCATCAAACTCCTCCTGGATTCTTGGGAGAAGTTGGAGGATGTTTAGATATTCTTTATGCACAGCAGTGTCCTTTAGGTAAAATTGTGAGTGAACCCGCTCCATTGGGTGAAAAGCAGTGTCACACATGAATGGGCTCAGGACGCTTTACTATGGGCATGACACAGGACGGTTTTTATTTTTTTAGACAAATCCAGATACCTCGAACAGTATGAATTGGGATTTATTAGAGAGAATAACTACTGTACCTCCGTCCTCTACAGTCCATTCCCTGTATTTCTTGCAGAATGTTGGGGATTGGACGCATCTGAAGAGTGGAGTGTGCATCTGTGTGTGCCTCATGACAAATCTTACTCCAGGCCCTTGCAGGAGTAAGATTTGTGGCGTAGCAAACGCTCTGTTCTTCATGAATTTGACAATCTTGTTGCCACTCCCCATCCTGCTCCAGCTCCCCCCACTTTGTCATTGCTGGGCAAGAATGGCTCGGCAATGCCAAAAGGCATAACATTAGTGCAACCTTAAAGGGTTATTCCCATCTTCACAATCCTATCCCAATATGTAATAGTAATATTATTATTATTTATTATGCACCTCCAATTAGAAAGGTAGTATATTTCTCCTGATTTCATTATGTCACTTACCTCATGCCCAGGGCATTGCAGGTCCTTGGGTATCCATGGTTATGACCATGGGCAATTGACTAACTGTGACTATATGCGTGGTTTTAACCATGGATACCTAAGGTCCTGCAATGCCCGGCACATGAGGTAAGAGACATGGTGAATCAGAAGAACTATACTACATTTCTAATTGGAGCTATTTGCTAATATTATTATTACACCTACCACATATTCGGATATGATCTTAGAGATGGGAATACCCCTTTAACTTCCACCAAAATTTTGCAACTTTTCAAAGCTTTTTATTCCACAATTCAGACCTACAGTGGAACCTTGGTTAACGAGAACAATCCATTCTGGGAGTGTGCTTGTTAATCAAGTTACTCGTTCAGCAAAGCAAGATTTCCCATAGGAAATCATTGCAATGCTGACAATTCGTTCCACAACATGTTAAATGTCCCATCCTGGTCCCCTATTGTGTCATTCCACACATGCACAAGCACACATGCACACGCACATATTATGCTCACCTTACTTTCCGTTCCATCACCGGTCTCCTGCGACTTGCTGTTCTCCGGTGCGGGCTGTGTATCAGGTAACCATAACGACGAGGGCAGAACTTCCTGCCAGAGCGCAGACGTCAAAGGCAGAGTCACTTGCCTCTGATTTGCCAGCGTGCTGCCTTTGACAAGCGGTGACAGGAACCAGGAAGTTCCTGCTTCGTTGCTATGGATGCCGATGCCTGGAGTGGAGTGGAGTGGAGTGGAGTGGAGTGGAGTGGAGTGGAGTGGAGTGGAGTGGAGTGGAGTGGAGTGGAGTGGAGTGGAGTGGAGTGGAGTGGAGTGGAGTGGCGCACTACAAGACCCAGGAGGCCGACGATGAAACGGAAGGTACAGATATTATATGCTCACCTTACCTTCCGTTCCACCGCCGACCTCATGGTACTTGTAGTTCGCCGCGATGTACCCGGGAACTACAAGAACCATGAGCCCGGCGGTGGAACGGAAGGTAAGGTGAGCATAATATTGTATGTGTGTGAGTGCGTGTATGTTTGTGTGTGTTATGTGCATACATGTTTGTGTGGACTGCAAGAGCGGGTCAGAGCGCAGTGGATGGACGGAACCGGAAGTGTGTGCGGTGAGGATTTCGCTTGTACAGCAAGGCTTTCTCGTAAAGCGGGTTACAAATTTACAGAAAGCTTTGCTTGTTAAGCGAAATTCTCGTTAAGCGAGGTACCACTGTAAAAGCTTTGATGAATCACAGCCTTTAAGTCTTTCTATAAACCTGATGTATTTGTCAATAAAAGTGTAAAAAGTTATGAAATGCTTATAATTGTATTTCAGTAACTATAGAAACATCTGACTATAAAAGATCTAAAATCACTGAAGCAGTAAACTTTGTGTTGGTTGTAAAACTTAAAGCGACTATGCAATGGTGGCCCAATCTTGGTGCTCACTTTCTGATGCCTTCTCCGCCAAGATTGACCTACCAGCCCTCCTGCATCTTGGATGGCAGACACAGTGCTAAGGCTACATGCGCATGCTGCATTTTTTGGTGCAGTTTTGTTGTCACAAAAGTTCTCACTTTTCACTTCCCAGCAAAGTCTATGAGAATTCAGATTTGCTGTGCGCACGTTAGTTTTTTGTCTGCAGTTTGTCACAGACGTCTGACAAACTGCAGCATCTTCTATCTTTTTGCATCTTGTCCCTACGTTTCTCACTGGTGACGGGAGGACTCTCAAATCAATCCTCCGCCGACTCTGGGTTTGGTTTGTGATTGGGTTCAGTCAGACGCGCCCCCACGTTGAGTGACAGCCTGTCTCTTCCAACTACAGACCCGGTCTCCTGGTCTATCATGCAGTAAAATAAAAAAAACTGGCACAGGGTCCCCATATTATGATACCCAGCAAAGACCAAGCATACGGCTACAGGCTGCAGCCCCCAGCCATGCGCTTATTTTGGCTGTGTATGACAATGGAAAGAACTGCATGTAGCTTTCTTTTTTTTAATTATTTAAACAAAAAAACTGCGTGTGGTCCCCTCCAATTTTAATACCCAGCCAAGATAAAGCCAGACAGCTGGGTGCTGGCTTCTCAGGCTGGAGAGACCCATGGTTCTTGGGAGCCCCCCAGCCTAAAAATAGCAGCCTGCCACCGCCCAGGATTGCCACATCCATTAGATGCGACAGCCCCGGAACTCTTCCCGATTGCGCTGGTGCAGTGACAGTCGGGGTAATAAGTGGCTAATTATAGCTCACAGCTGCCATTAAGCCCTGGATTAGTGATGTCTAGGTGTCTGAGACCCCCGATCACTAAGCTGTAAGTGAAAAGAAATAAACACAAACACCGAAAAAATTCTTTATTTGGAATAAAAGACAAAAAAACCCCTCTTTCACCATTTTATCAACCCCCAAAACACCCCTGCAGGTCTCACGTAATCTACATGAGGTTCCAAGACTATTCCAGCACTGCTACATCTGAATTCACACTGAGCTGCCATAGAATATGACCGCTCCCTGTGAGGTTCATACAGAGACTAAGTGACCCCCGCGATGAGCAGTGATGTTACTCAGGTTAGCCGCGGCCACAGCTGAAAGTTCCCATAGTCCTCCACCTGTGACCACAGGTAACTTGACCTCAGGTGACTTCAGTGAACTCACCTGAGTTCTTTAAGTTCTTCACAACCTTTGATCTACCCATACGTCATGGTCTGGAAAATTTCCTGTACCTGTGGTATGTCACGGCAGACATGCGGGCACAGGAGCTGTGCGCTCATGATCACCGGCAGGAGCACTGCATAAGTGATATCTGGCTGGCACAGTCAGGACTGGTGCTCACACTGCCCCGGGCTGTTAAACGTCCTAAATGTCGCGAGATTGAGTGTGCTCCCTTTCCCACCCAATAGGCACCTCGGCAATATAATTGCCGATCGTTGCCAGGGCACTCCGAGGTCCAATAATGAGCTCTGGGTTTACTGGGTACGGTGGTGGTCTGTTGGACCATGACAGGAGCATGGTCTAAAAGGCATTGTCAGTGTGAAAGGTGAAATGCATTGCCATGGTTGTGCATGGTAATGTATTAAACCAGCGATCAGAGTAATAAAAGTTAATGTTTTATATATAAGTTAAAAAAAATGTTTTTTTTTTTTTTTTTTTTAAAGAAATCACCAGATAAATAAACAAAATATACCAATTTATATTTATGTAAAATAAAAAAGAAACAAACAATTACATATATTTGGCATTACTGTGTCTGCAACAACCCAATCTGTAAAACTGTCACGCTAGTTAACCCTTTCAGTAAACACCGTAAAAAAAATGAAAATGGTGACCAAAAAAATGGCATCATACAAATGAAAAAAGTGGAATGAAACACAATCAAAAATTCCTATGTAAATAAAAATGGTATAGCTAAAAATGTCATCTTGTCCCTCCCTCCAAAAAATAAGAAAACTACAGCTCTCAGAATACAGCAATGTAAAAACAATTATTTTTTTCTATAACATTGCTTTTACTGAGGGAAAAATGGCAGAACATAAAGATGTAAATATGGTATCATCGTAATCATACTAACCCGAAGAATAAAGTTGTATTATCACTTTTTTACTGCCTGGTGAGTGGTGTAAAATCCCCCCGAAAACAACTCCGGAAATGTTTTTTTTTTGTTCATTCTGCCTTTCTAAAATCGGAATAGAAAGCAATCAAAAAATGTCATGTGCCCGAAAATGGTACCAAAAGAAACGTCAACTCATCCCACCAAAAACAAGCCCTCACATGACATGACATGTCAGTAGAAAACTAGAAAAACAAAAACTCACCAGCACCTCCAAACAGAATAAAGCAAATATCGACAGGTCCCAGAAGGACGCCTTACTGCGGCTGACGGGCTCTCATGAATTGGTCAATTTGTGCACTAGGTATTTCCATTGTTGTAGGTGTGTTTTCATGTAGCAGTATTGCAGTTCAATTTTCAT
Organism: Anomaloglossus baeobatrachus; assembly: GCF_048569485.1. NCBI lineage: Eukaryota > Metazoa > Chordata > Amphibia > Anura > Aromobatidae > Anomaloglossus > Anomaloglossus baeobatrachus. Next base: position 496,859,254 of record NC_134354.1, read on the forward strand.
ATGTTCAATGTTCATATATATCGACACTTAGTGCTGCTGTATGCTTTCATTTTTATATCCATCTGTCTTCAGCCCTGTTCCGCCCCACGTTATGGCTTTTGTAACCTGCCAAATCGCTGTGTTTCAAAAGTCACTTTCCTCAATACATCTATGGGACTCAAAACAAGGCAACAGAGCTTACTTCTGATTTCCCAGAGACTTGCGTTGAGATTTATAAAAATGTGGCCTTCGCTTCACAAAGCAGCCACTGTGTGATTTGGCAGATAACAAATGGAGTCACGTGGTCATGGAGCAGGGCTGATAACTGGGGAAGATGGCTACCGATGAGTATGTGACTAAATGCATTAGACCCATGTCATCCCTAAAGGCCACTTCACACATAACGAGTTCGCTAACTACATTCTTGCTACGTCACAGTTTCTGTGACGAAACAATGACTTCACCAGCGATCTCGTTATGTTTGACACGTACCAATGATCCGCCCCCTGCTGTGAAATCGTTGGTTGTTGCAGAATGTCCTGGGCCATTTTTTGCTCCTTGGAGTCCTACTGGGCAGGATGGATCTGTATGTTTGACACCTACCAACGATCTAGTTAACAACCTTGATGAAAACTTAAAGTGTGACACGTAGGCGTGTAGTTGCGTCACCTTTTCCGCGCCCCCTCTGCACCGATTGGTTGGCGCTGAGAACCGTAAGCAAACACTCGGGAATGAAGGAGGGATGAATCCGGGTGCAGATGCAGCCTTGATCCGAAAAGCAAGCAAGCAACCGGGAACAAAGTATGAATGAATCCGGCTGGAGTCGCAGGTTCTATCCTCAAGGCAAGGCTCAAAAAGGGACAAAGGAAGAAGCAATACAAAGTTGCCTTCTAGGCCGGCCGCCTAATCAGAACGCAGTATTGGCCACCAATCGGGGCAGAGGGGAGTAGAAAAGGCTACGCATATGCACGCCTACGTGGCTTACAGCGTCAAACACTACGCCCCTATTCGAGGTCGGAATAGTTACATAGCTGCTGTGTGACAGGGTCCCAACGAGATCGTTATACAGGTCGCTGCATCATTACTAAAGTTGTTGGGAAAATGACTGCGTGACATCTCACCAACGATTTAACAACGATCCGGAAACTGGGACGTAGTAACGATCTCGTTATGTGTGACTGGACCTTTAGGCTATGTGCGCACGTTGCGTAATTACATGCAGTTGCGCTGCGCTTTGTAGCGCAGCGTAACTGCATGCGTCCCCTGCATAATCTATGAAAATTATGCAGGAGACGTGCGCACGTGGCGTCTTAGAGCGCAGTGCTTTGGCTGCTGCCCGTAGCGCGCGTTCTAAGACGCCACGTGCGCACATCTCCTGCATAATTTTCATAGATTATGCAGGGGACGCATGCAGTTACGCTGCGCTACAAAGCGCAGCGCAACTGCATGTAATTACGCAACGTGCGCACATAGCCTAAAGGTCCAGTCACACATAAGTCAGGACTGGTGCTCACACTGCCCCGGGCTGTTAAACGTCCTAAATGTTGCGAGATTGAGTGTGCTCCCTTTCCCACCCAATAGGCACCTCTGCAATATAATTGCCGATCGTTGCCAGGGCACTCCGAGGTCCAATAATGAGCTCTGGGTTTACTGGGTACGGTGGTGGTTTAGCTCAGTGCCCCTTCTGACAGTAGGAACGGACACTTGAACTCTGTACCACTCGATGTCACCATTGCAGCCCACATTCTGCTGCAGTTCTCATACAGTGGATTTAAGTCAAACGACCCCTTAAAATGCCAGGTTTTTGTTATATCTGAATTGTAACGTGCTGTGGAACATGTTGGCACTATAGAAATGATTATTATATAGAATAAGCATTTCAGAACATTTTTGACCTTTAGGGTATGTGCGCACTAGACGTTTTTTTCACGCTGCGTTTTTATGTGCGTTTTTGTCTAAAAAAACGCACCCGCGGCTAAAAAACGCGGCAAAAACGCATGCGTTTTTCCGCGATTTGGTGCGTTTTTTGCTGCGTTTTTACTCACTGCGTTTTTAATCAGTGCACAATGCCATTAAAGATTGTTGATGAAAAAAAAAAAAAAAAAGGTCTGATGTCATTTCCTTCTTCAAAATGTTCATTGTATGCAGGAGAGCAGACAGCTGCAGAACTAGTGTATGCAGGAGAGCAGACAGCAGCTGCAGAACTACAAGTCTCAGCATCCTCCATTCACTAGTGTATGCAGGAGAGCAGACAGCAGCTGCAAAACTACAAGTCTCAGCATCCTCCATTCACTAGTGTATGCAGGAGAGCAGACAGCAGCTGCAGAACTACAAGTCTCAGCATCCTCCATTCACTAGTGTATGCAGGAGAGCAGACAGCAGCTGCAGAACTACAAGTCTCAGCATCCTCCATTCACTAGTGTATGCAGGAGAGCAGACAGCAGCTGCAGAACCACAAAGCTCAGCATCCTCCATCCAGGACTGTATGCAGTTTTTTGCCCAAAAAGAAAAAAAAAAATGACATGGGCTTCGCCATATTTTTGTATGCTAGCCGGGTACAGCAGGCAGGTACGGGCTGCCCCCAACCCCCAGCTGCCTATTTGTACCCGGCTGGGAACCAAAAATATAGAGAAGCCCTTTTTTTTAATTATTTCATGAAATAATTAAAAAAAAAAAAAAAGGACGTGGGCTTGGCCTAATTTTTGAGTCCAGCCGGGTACAACTAGGCAGCTGGGGATTGGAATCCACAGTGCAGGGTGCCCATGCTTTCTGGGCACCCCCACTGCGAATTGCAGTCCGCAGCCACCCCAGAAAATGGCGCTTTCATAGAAGCGCCATCTTCTGGCGCTGTATCCAACTCTTCTAGCTGCCCTGATGCCTGGTGGCTAGCTAGGTAATAATGGAGTTAGGGCTAGCTGTATATTATCAGCTAGCCCTAAGCCCGAAATTCATGGTGTCACGCCAATATTAGGCATGGCCACCATAAATTTCTAGTAATGATAAAAAAAAAACACAACACACAGAAAAAATATTTTTATTAGAAATAAAACACAACACAATTAGTGACTCCATCTTTATTGAAATAAACCCCCCTCCGCAGTAATCCTGGGTCAGGGTCCCGCGCCGTCCAATCAGGATCCAATATCATCTGATCGGTTTGCTGGAAGGCAAAGCGATCAGATGATGTGTCAGGATCAAGTGCCTGAATCCCATCACACATCAGCTGATTGTATAAAAGCCGATTATACAATCAGCTGATGCATCGGTGCAAAAAAAAAAATACTCACTTATGTGCTGTGCTGATTACCGGCAGCTCCTGGAGCGATCGATTGGACAGGAGTCTGATCCCGTCCGATCGCTGCAGGAGCTGCCGGTGATCAGCTGATGAAGTCCCCTGACGGCAGGATCAGCTGATAGCCGGCCGAGCGCGAAGAAGCCGGCGAGACTACGATCAGCTGATGCGTCAGGTGACTGCATCAGGTGATCAGCGCCAGGTCCTGCAAGCAAGGTCCTGCCCCGGGGAGACTGCACACAGCCAGAGCGGCGGTACCGGGAGGAGCTGGGAGCGGGCATGGCACCGGGACCCTGCGGACAGGTGAGTATATATGACATTTTTTTTTTTCTACTGTTCACTTTGGTTTTCGCCGCTGCCTCCACCTCCCGCCCAGACATGGCGCCGCACGGAGCTGACATGCACAGGACGGGAGGTGGAGGCAGCAGTGGCGGTACCGGGAGGATTCATGCTTCTGTGTTTACCAACAGAAGGAATCCTCTTCCTGTACACGTCACTGTAGTGCCCACCCCTTGCGTTTATAGCTGCGTTTTTAGTCATAGAAACGCGGCTATATGCGTTTTTCATTGCGTTTTTAACATCTCATTGAATTCAATGAGTGAAAAACGCAGTGGAAAACGCAGAAATAATTGACATGCTGCGTTTTTGTGGTCACCACAAAAACGCAGCTAAAAAAAAACGCTGTGTGAGGACAGCACTTATGAAAACCCATAGACATTGCTGGGGAAGCAATGTCACTGCGTTTTCAGCACAAAAACGGGGTAAAAAATGCCGCTAAAAACGCGGCAAAAACGCCTAGTGCGCACAAGGCTTTAATGTCACACAATCTATATACTTCAATTGAAAAATAAACAAATCTTTTCAGGTGGAAAAAGAAAAATGAAGAATTCAAATGTGGTTGCCTAAATGTGCACACGCTTCAAATTATACTTTATTGAAGTGCTTTTTGAATTTAGTATTTATGACAACATTCAGGGCTGCATTCATCAAAGTTTCATGGCAGAATTGTAGTGTAAAAACTTTGAAAAGTCAGAAAAATGTAGGTGCAATTTTGCGACTTTTGGCTTTTTCACATCAGTTTCTCCCAGCTCCAACAAAATGGGTGCAGCTAAGACGGGAGAGCTGTGGATGAGGCCACAGATCGTCTAATTCATGATTAATGGTGGCATTCCATATGCCAGAAGTTCAGGTACTGGAGTGAGACTTCTGGCGAGGTGCACACCGCTCATTAGATGCTGTTGATTCATGAATTAGGAGTGTCTTACTCCAGCACCGGTACTCAAAATTGGAGTGAACCCATTCCATTCATGATGAATTGGGCTTTCTTCCTTCTGTGTAGGAGTCTATCAGCATTGCACAACTAGAGTCAGCAATGTTTGCCTATTCCTTGAGGTAGAGCTCCTAATCTGTCAGATTGTAAAGGCATCTCCTGTGTATAGTCGTCTTCAGGTGACACTAACAGAATTTTAGCTTGTATTCCGGTCTGGGCCATTCCATATTTTGTTGGTTTGGGGTTATGCTTGCAAAATGGAGTGATATTTGGAATTGTTCTGAATTCTCTCCACCTTGACCAAATCCTTGATTAGACTTCCTCAGCACCTTTAGATGGTTGGTTGGCACGAAAATTAAGATCTACTATCAAGTCCCAACAGCTCTAGTGCAATATAGGTTTATCTTTAGTAAAATATTTTTGAATTCAGGTTCGTGCAATATTAAAATAACTATCCTATTTATAACGAAGTCCAATCTAGATACTATCATGTTAGACACTAATGATTAATTTTAGTGCAATATGCATTTATTTAGTTATTTTTTGAATGTGGATGATGTGCAGTATTTAAATAGTTCTTGCTATATATCTCATTTTGCACAATCCATTCGTGCACTGCTAAACTGATCTCGTCTAATGGGAGGAGGTTTATTTTACCGTATATTTTGAGAGCGGTAAGACTGTTTATGGACTTGTGCCGACGGCCATAGATTCAAGAAAATCTGGACCATTATGCAAATGTCACTCTGATCAGAGCCTCTTTGATGAGGAGAGGATGGAGAAAAAAAATCTCCATCTTCTCCATTCTGTAAGACCGCAGAAATCGGACTGCACTTAGATGTCATCTGAATATTGGGTGAAACTTGGATATGCAGCAATTTTTTTCACTCTGAAACACAGTCCAAGGAAAAAAATCTGATGTGCTCCGCCCCATAAATTAACATTCGTCCGAGCGTGATCCGATGTTTTGTTGGAGCGCATTCGGACTGCAAATACGTCCGTCTGTACATGCCCTAAATAGACTATCAGGGTTGAGAGACAATCCTGTGGTGTCCTGCTGTAGAAGGTCAGTGTTTGGCTACACAAACTGCTCCCTGACATTCGGTTCTTCATGCTGTAGTGTAAATGGTATCCTATGTATCTTATCTGCTTGAGGTTAATCCTTTTCCTTTTAGGACCCTGCAGATATCCTCACTTTTCATTTGTTTGTCATCATCACTTCCACTGGTGTCCTTAAATACATTTCCTCCCAATGTTTTTCTAATATTATTTTCCTAGTAATCCTTGGATGCAAGCAGTCAGATTGTATCCCTCTGAAGTAACACAGTTGTTTGTTGCTGACTCCCAGAATTTTCTTGGAGATAAGAAGTTACTCTTAGGCCCTGTGCGCACTAGATAATGGAATTTTCTTAAGAAAATTCCGGACTTTCTGAAAGATTACCGCACCTGTGGTAAAAAAAACCAGCAAACCGCACCCGAAAACCGCATGCGGTTTTACCACGATTTGCTGCGTTTTTTCCTCAGGTTGTTCCCTGCGGTTTTTGACCACTATCTATGGCAAAAACCGCAGGTACCTGCGGAAAAGAAGTGACATGCAATTCTTTTTGCTTCAGAAAACATGCAGCAAAACCTGTTGGTGAAAAAAAACAGTGTGCACACAGCATTTTTTTTTCTACCCATGGTTTTGCCGGGGAAGGACTGCAGCAATGTTATAAAGATTTTCTGCATCAAAACATGCAGCAAAACCGCAGTAAAAACCACAGTGTGCGCACACAGCCTTATACAGTACTTTCCCTATGTATGCTCCGTGTGCGTTCTTTAGAGCTTAGTGGCGTTCACTAAGTGCTCAAACCATCCGTTCCCTACCTTGGTCCCAGCACAGGTTCAGTCAGTGCTAGGTATCCTGCTCGGCGCATAGGTGTGGAACCTATCAAGGGTCGTCGGGCAGCTAGGGGCCAGCAGAAGGTTTGGTCAGAGGTAACTATCTCTCCCATCCTTAAGTACAGGTTCTCCTCTTCCCTTCACTGTCACAGCCCCATACCTTTTCACGCTGTTTCATTTCAGCCATTTGGTAAATGCAAAAATAATCCACTGTGAGGTGTTTATATAGACAGGTGTGTGCCTGTCCAAATTAAGTCCTATCAGTTTAACCCCTTAATGAGCCATGACATACTGGGGACGTCATGGATCGTGTGCCGTTAAGCCCCGCCCCCTGCCGCGGGCAGGCGGCGGCGATCCGCGCACATATCAGCTGTTTTCAACAGCTGACATGTGTGCCTGCTAGCCGCGGGTGGAATCGTTTCCACCCGCGGCCATTAACCCCTTACATATCGCTGCCAAAATCTGGCAGCGATATGTATATGCGCGCCGCCATGACAGTCACTTACCCCGCCCCCACCGGAACTCACGTGACATGATCACGAGACTTTCGGTGGTTGCCTTGGTAGCACAGGGTCATGTGATGACGCCTGTAGCTAACATGACTCACTTCCTCTCAATGCCAGAATACAGCCGGCATTGAAAGTAAAGCACCAAATCTGCAGTTTTCAGCTCTGTAGCTGAGATCTGCAGATAGTGCAGAGCGATAGGATTGCTGATCGCTATAGCCCCCTAGGGGCTCTAGTAAAATAAAAAAAAAAGTTTTAAAAAAAATAAAAAAACCTAAAAGTTCAAATCACCCCCCTTTCCCCCCATTGAAAATTAAAGGGTTAAAAAAATATACACATATTTGGTATCGCCGAGATCAGAAATGCCCGATCTATCAAAATATAAAATCAATTAATCTGATCAGTAAATGGCGTAGTGTCAAAAAAATTCCAAACGCCAAAATTACGTTTTTTGGTCGTCGCAAATTTTGCGCAAAATGCAATAAAAGGCGATCAAAACATAGCATCTGCTCAAAAATTGTACCGTTAAAAACGTCAGGTCGAGACGCAAAAAATAAGCCGTCATTGAGCCATAGATCCCGAAAAATGAGAACGCTACGGCTTTTGGAAAATGGCGCAAAACGTGCGCCACTTTTTTGGACAAGCTTGTGATTTTTTTTTTTAACCCCCTTAGACACAAGTAAACCTATACATGTTTGGTGTCTACAAACTCGCACGGACCTGAGGCATCACATTAGATACATCAGTTTTACCATATAGTGAACACAGTGAATAAAATATCCCAAAAACTATTATACGATCACACTTTTTTTGCAATTTTTCCGCACTTGGAAATTTTTTGCCGTTTTCCAGTACACTATATGGTAAAACTTATGGTTTAATTTAAAAGTACAACTCGTCCCGCAAAAAACAAGCCCTTACATGGCAAGATTGATGGAAAAATAAAAAAAGTTACGGCTCTCGGAAGAAGGGGAGCAAAAAACAAAAACGGAAAGTGCCCGGGGGCTGAAGGGGTTAATTAAACACTGCTGGACTCCAATGAAGGAGTAGAACCATCTCAAGAAGGATCACAAGGAAATGGACAGCATCTGTGACTTAAATATGAGCGTCTGAGCAAAAGGTCTGAATGACCATGTAATATTTAAATTTTTCTTTTTTAAAATTTGCAAAAATGTCTACATTTCTTGTTTTTTTTTCTGTCAAGATGGGGTGCAGAGTTAATGAGAAAAAAAAATGAACTTTTTTGCATTTACCAAATGGCTGCAATAAAACAGAGTGAAAAATGTAAAGGGGTCTGAATACTTTCCGTACCCACTGTAAAATCAGTGAATTGGTTAGTTTTTTCACTTTGGGGAAATTTTTTAGAGTTATTTTCAGTGAAGGCCAAAACAGGATGTACAAAGCTGGTTTTTGTATCTCTTATAATGGTGATATAGCTATACGAACGCTGCAGCTAATCACTGGTTGCAGCAGTGACTAATGCGTCACTGCTGCAGCCAGTGATTTAATACAAATCTTGCATACCTGACAAGACTGGAGGAGGACAGAGTCACGCTGGGCCCTGTATTAGAAGTAAAAAGGGGCGGACAATCCCTTTTTAAGTTGGTTCCAAGCAGAATAAAATGTAATGCAGTGGCTTGTGAAGGACTAATTGAGGGACTAATGTAGAATTACCTGCCGTACGCACCTTGTAGAACCAGATCTCGGCATTATACTTCCTTGCACACTTAAAACGTTATTTCTGGGTGACCTGGTGGTTATTTCCTCCAAATCCTTCTCAGGTAAAGGAACCTTCAGTGTTGAGAAATCTCAAGGTCACTTTCTTGTAAATGACTTGAATTAGGGGAGCGTACTTCTCGCTATCAGGACTTTAGCTAGGAAGGGTGCCAGGATTGCTTCCATTGACAGGGCCACGGCTAAGTGGTACATTGGCATTCTGCTCAGTTCTGTGATATCCCGGGCATGCTGTTTATCACTTCCATGAAGCAAATAAAAAGCACCTCCACTTCCGCCTCTGATAATTACCAGCTCTTCTTGTATGCTTCAGAAGTTTATTTTCTCTCTGTCACGTTTGCTGAATTGGTTTTCTAGTCAACATTATCTCTTAGATCCATGTATAGAGCAGATGTACTTGAAGTGACAGCACAGCAGCAAGCTGCGCTGTCATACCGGCTCATGTCACTGGTGCCGACACGTATCAGAATGTTTACCTCGAACACACTACTACAGCATATGATCTGTAATAGATTTCTATTACAGCTGAATTCACATGTATTGCACTTAAAGGGATATTCCTATCTTATACTGTGGTGGTATATCTGCTGCTAATCCTGAGAAGGATGGCAAGTCCTTATTGGTGTAGCACTGCCTCCTCCCCAAGGCTTTCAGTGCTCGGCAGCACTCCTGGCTGTGCAAGGAACTGCCCCATTTACTTGAATATGATCTCGCTGCAATTCCTGCGGAGTGGCAGGTAATCCGATTTGTAGGGAAAACAATAAAGGGGAACCTGTCATCAGGTTTTTCCCTTATAAACAAGCACCTTATAAGCACTCATATACATCATTCTGGAATGCTGTCTACGGTATATGTCATCAATCCGCTCATCAACGCGAAAAAAAGGACATATTATAATCACCTGTGGGGTGGTACGTTCCTAAGGGTGTCTCTGGTCTTGATCCGGCGCCTCCTTTCTTCTTATGATCGCTGTCATCCATCTTGCATTGTATAGATGAGGCGTCCCACGTAATCCAGACTGTGTCCTTCATTGCGCTCCTGCACAGACGCATTTCTCATTGCCCTGTCGAGGGCAGAGTAAGGCCTTGTGCGCACTAGACGGAATTTCCCACGAATTTGCTACATGTTTCGCTGCAGAAAATGTTCATAACATCTCTGCAGTGATTCACTAGCAAATCCTATGGAGAAAAAAAATGCTGTGCGCACTAGGCGGATTTTGACAGCTGCATGTTTTGCTGCGGGATTCCCGCTGCAAAAACAATTGCATGTCACTTCTTTTCCGCAGGTAGCTACGGTACTGGCTACCGGAGGAATCTCCAGTAATGCCAAGCCTGGATTCAGTTACCTGCACTGAACTCTGGAGCGGTCACCTGAGCTCTGGAGTGCAGCGTAGACTAAACTACGAGCGCCAAGTGATTTGTTTCCCCGCCGATTTCAGTTTAGTTCAGGCCGGGCTGATCTCCGGAGCTCAGGTGACAGCTGTAGAGAGGCCGGGCTGCACTCCGGAGCTGTCACCTGAGCTCCGGAGATCAGTCCGGCCTGAACTAAATGGCAATCGCCGAGGAATCAATCACTCGGCGCTCGCAGTTTAGTCTAGACTGCACTCCGGAGCTCAGGTGGGAGCTCCGGAGTTCAGTGCAGGTAACCGCGGCCTGGCCTGGTATTACTGGAGATTCCTCCAGTAGCCAGTCCGATGCTGGCTGCAGCATTTCCGCACCAAATCCACACAAAATCTGCAGCAAAACGCAACAAACCGCATGCAGATTTGGATGCGGATTTCGGTGCGGTATTTTCCCGCATGTGCGGAAATCTTACTGAGCCTCCGGAATTTTCTTAAGAAAATTCCTTTTTCAAGTGCGCACAGGGCCTAAAGTATTGTAGTGCAGATGTTCCAGGGAACTTTGGCCTTTCCCCACGCATGCACATTACAGTACTTTGCTCTGTCTTTGGCAAGGTAGGGAGAAGAGCATCTGCACGGGAGACACTGTGTGTATGATGTAGAATGCATTATCCACCTGAAGGGAAAGGGGGACAGTGATCAGAAGATGAGAGGAGGATCAAGACCAGTGATGCCCATCTGATAAGATCGCCCCATAGGAGAGTAAAATAAAAGCTTTTTTTTTTTTGCCTTGCAGAGTGGCTTGGGGATGTATATACAGCATTCTAGAATGCTGTATATGAGGGCTCACAGGTGTTCACTTTTATATGGCGAAAACATGGTGACAGATTCCCTTTAAAACACTCACACTACAACACACACAAGTCTTTTTGCAGGAAAATCTCAGCAGGTACATACTCCCAGGGTGACATCCAAGGAAAATCTGCAGCATTGATGGGTTTTTTTGACAATTTGAAGGTAAAGTCCATGAATTTCAATCTGATTTGGAATAGATTATGCTGCAGATTTGACTTGGATTTAACCCTTTGCATTATGAGCAGTGAATTTGCCAGGTAATTTTCTCCTCTGCTTTTCTGCCATTTGTGGATGAGATTTTGTAAAATCCAAATCCCTGTGCTCGGACCTCGGACTGTAATATTTCTAAGATTTTTTTAGCACAGAAACTCTGCAGTGTATCTGCACTGTATGAACATGCCCTAATAAGAAATATTAGCTGTTGTGTTCTACTCTTTTGTGGCCTTTGGCATTTTTTTAAAGTGAAACCTATTTTGGTAACTGTAATTTTATGATTTTAATGTCTTAAAGGGAACCTGTCAGCAGAAATGCCCCCTAAAACCTAACAGATTCCCCCTCTGCAGCTCCTGGGCTGCATTCTATAAAGGTCCCTGTTATGATTGTGCCCACTTTCTGACCGAAAAAAAGTGTTTATAAAGTTGTACCTTTTTGGCTTCTGATTCTGTAAATCTGTCACGGGGGCGGGCTGCCTGATGGCCGTTATTCTGCCCCCTGGTCCTGTATGCCGCCACCATCGCTGATTTCAATACTTCTGGACGCCGCCCACTGCTCCAGCCATCCCTGCGCATGCCCAGTGCTCATCTCTCGTGGATGAGCACTGTGCCCAGCGTCACCGCTGGTGACGTGCACGCAGGGTTAAGATTATGGGCGGTGCTGTGATGTTTATTCCTAAGCAACCGCCCATAATCGCGGGACCGCGCATTCCCCCTCGGCCTGCTTCGTGCTTCCTGCTTCCGCGCTCTTCCCATCTATTTCCTGCCTCGGGGCAAGATGGGAAGGAGGTGACGTGGGGGTCAGCAGCAGCGCGCTTGCGCAGAACGAAGCAGGCCGAGGGGGAAAGCGCGGTCCCGCGATTATGGGCGGTTGCTTAGGAATAAACATCACAGCACCGCCCATAATCTTAACCCTGCGTGCACGTCACCAGCGGTGACGCTGGGCACAGTGCTCATCCACGAGAGATGAGCACTGGGCATGCGCAGGGATGGCTGGAGCAGTGGGCGGCGTCCAGAAGTATTGAAATCAGCGATGGGGGCGGCATACAGGACCAGGGGGCAGAATAACGGCCATCAGGCAGCCCGCCCCCGTGACAGATTTACAGAATCAGAAGCCAAAAAGGTACAACTTTATAAACACTTTTTTTCGGTCAGAAAGTGGGCACAATCATAACAGGGACCTTTATAGAATGCAGCCCAGGAGCTGCAGAGGGGGAATCTGTTAGGTTTTAGGGGACATTTCTGCTGACAGGTTCCCTTTAAAGGGGTTATCTGGGGGTAAACATTGATGATCTATCCTTTGCATACTGACAAACTACAGTATATTATCGGCGGGGATCGGAGACCTGGCACTTCCACTGGTCAGATGAAATGTGGCCAGATAGCGGATGTAAGCCGTGTGTCGGGTGGAACTCCACAGCTCCGTGATTTGTGTAGTGGCTGCTGCCGAACACTTGAGGTTATCTCCATTCTTGTGACTGAGATGGACCTGTAATAACACAAGTATAGAAAACATTTCAATCTACTGTTAAATATAATAATGTGCATTATACGCCTGCTTTTTTGTATATAGATAATTGCAAGGGGAAATCCAGTTAAAATGACCTAACCGATGCATGTGAGGAGCATATCACTGGGGTGAAGTCTGCTGGATAGGATCATCACTGGTTTTTAGAATGAAGTGGCTATATAAACTGCTCAGGTCTTTTTGGCACGACTCCGAGACTTCTGGAAAGCTAAGCAAAGTTTTTTTTTTTGTATTTAATAATTTCCAGATAATGTGGACCCTGCAACGTCGTGTTGGATCCGTCGTATGGCAAATCTGTTCTGTGCTTCATAATTTTTAAAGCAGTAGAGACAGAGTAGTGCCAAAAATGGTGGTTTTCTTTCCAGTGCCCAGTCTGGAAATCGGGGTGGTCTGAGATGGCAGACTTCATCAATATGGGCTTATCAGTAACGCATCAGATTATTTTCACTGGATTTTCCCCGTATGCCCATAACAACATCTGAAAGTAACTGAATAGAAAAGGAATATCTTTTTCAATCTGCCATGTGGAGGAAAAACAACGATTTACTACAACAGTAAAATAAATGGAAAGCACATGCTCCCTGCACAGTGGCTCTGGGTGTCCTACAGGCCTTCACTATAGGGGACTCTTGCCAGTAGCTGAGCAGTTATAGGAGGATGTTTGGGGGTCCTCATATCTATTACATGGATCAAAAGATTACGGTACTGTATGCTGTCCCAAAAAATAAATAGTTTGAGGATGAGGGGGAGAAGAAGCGCTAAACCCAATTCTTCTGCAGTTTATGCCAGTATTTTGGTATGCATGCATTATAATAAATTTGACATGCGGTGGACGGCCCTGATTTTTTTTTTTTTGGTAATTTTTTTTACACCAAATTTTGCAACTTTTAAATAATAGAAACCTGATGTAGAGGAAATTAATTCCCCATTATCTGTATGAAAATGCATGTGAGGAGCCATCAAATACAACATCAAACGTCTATATCAGAGACTGGAGTAGTGCTGCATAGGGGGAAGCAGCCACCGGTAGGTACTAATGGCGCACTGTTAGGCTATGTGCCACGTAGCGTATTTTCATGCAGTTACACTGCATTCTGCACTGCAGCGTAATTGTGCAGGGGACGCAGGACGCATGCAATCTATGAAGATTGTGCCTAATCCATGCCCATATTGCGTATTAGAACGCAGCGCTTCGGCTGCTGCCGAAGTGCTGTGTTCTAAAAAGCAACATGTCACTTCTTTCATGCGCTTTGGATGCAGGTCCCACTCTGTCTATGGAAGAGGCTGCATCCAGAGCGCATGAAATAGGCTTTTCATTACGGACTGTTTCTGCAGCGATTTGAAGCGCACGTGTGCTGTTTTAAATCGCTGCAGAAATTTCTGCAGGGACAGAACGCAACGTGGGCACATAGCCTTAGGCCACGTGCACACTGTGAGTATTTGAGTTTCGGTATTTTTAAGCCAAAATTGGGAGTGGGTGATAAATACAGAAGTGGTGCCATGTTTCTATTCTACTTTTCCTCAGATTGTTCCACTGCTGGTCTTGGGTTACAAATCTTAAGGTAAAAAGCTCACCAAATACTCCTGTGTACGTGACCTTACAAATGGTGAGGTAAAAAACTCACCAAATACTCCTGTGTACGTGACCTTACAAATGGTGAGGTAAAAAACTCACCAAATACTCCTGTGTACGTGACCTTACAAATGGTGAGGTAAAAAACTCACCAAATACTCCTGTGTACGAGGCCTTACAAATACTGAGGTAAAAAAACTCACCAAATACTTGTGTGCACATGGCCTTACAAATGCTGAGGTAAAAACTTGCAAAATATTCGTGTATACGTGGCCTTACAAATGGTGAGGTAAGAAACTCACCAAATACTTGTGTGCGCGTGGCCTTACAAATACTGAGGTAAAAAACACACCAAATACTCAACGTGTGCACGTGGCCTTAGTCTAGGGGCAGACGACCATTTTTTGTTTCTCTCATTTGAGAAAATTGGATCAATTACACTAATCAGACTTAAAGCAGAGTGTGACCCCATTTTCTTGGATGTGAGAAGATATTAACCCCTTCACGACCTTGGACGGATCTATCCGTCATGGATCGTGTCCCGTTAAGCCCCGCCCCCTGCTGCGGGCAGGCGGCGGCGGTCGGCACACATATCAGCTGTTTTCAACAGCTGACGTGTGCCTGCTAGCCGCTGGTGGAATCGCTTCCACCCGCGGCCATTAACCCCTTAAATCTTGCTGCCGTCTGGCAGCAAGATCTAAATACGCACGGCCATGTTTTTTACTTGCCGCCGCCCCCACCGGAAGTCACGTGCGTGATCACGTGACTATCGGTGGTTGCCATCGTAGCACAGGGTCATGTGATGACGCCTGCAGCTACGAAGTTTCACTTTCGTTTTTCTTCGGCCGGGAGCAGAGGGAAAAAGAAATTGACTATTTCTGCTGTTTACAGCTGTATAGCTGTGATCAGCAGATAGCGATCAGCGATTGGATTGCTGATCGCTATAGCCCCCTAGGGGGACTAGTAAAAATAAAAAAAAGTAAAAAAAAAAAGTTTTAAAAAATAAAAAAAACAAACCAAAAAACTTAAAAGTTCAAATCACCCCCTTTCACCCCATTGAAAATTACAGGGTTAAAAAATAAATAAATATACACATATTTGGTATCGCCGCGTTCAGAAATGACCGATCTATCAAAATATAAAATCAATTAATCTGATTGGTAAACGGCGTAGTGGCAAAAAAATTCCAAACGCCAAAATTACGTTTTTTGGTCAACGCATGTTTTACGCAAAATGCAATAACAGGCGATCAAAACGTAGCATCTGCGCAAAAATGGTACCATTAAAAATGTTAGCTCGAGATGCAAAAAATAAGCTGTAACTGACCCATAGATCCCGAAAAATGAGAACTCTACGTGTTTCAGAAAATGGCGCAAAACGTACGCCACTTTTATTGGACAAACTTGTGAATTTTTTTTAACCCCTTAGATACAAGTAAACCTATACATGTTTGGTGTTTACAAACTCGCACCGACCTGCGGCATCACATAGATACATCAGTTTTACCATAAAGTGAACACTGTGAATAAAACATCCCAAAAACTATTGTTCGATCACACTTTTTTTGCAGTTTTTCCACACTTGGAATTTTTTTGCTGTTTTCCAGTACACCATATGGTAAAACCTATGGTTTCATTTAAAAGTACAACTCGTCCCGCAAAAAACAAGCCCTCATATGGCAAGATTGACGGAATAATAGGCTATGTGCGCACTTACCGGATTTTGCCGCGGATTTTTTGCGGTTTTGCTGCATGTTTCGCTGCAGAAAATGTTCATAACATCTCTGCAGTGAATCACCAGCAAAACCTATGGGCAAAAAAAATCCTGTGCGCACTAGGCGGAATTTGACAGCTGCATGTTTTGCTGTGGGATTCCCGCAGCAAAAACAATTGCATGTCAATTCTTTTCCGCACGTCGCTGCGGGATTTCACTCCATTGACTCCAATGTTAATCGTGAAATCCCACAGGGAATAACGCAGGCAGCAAATTCTGTGCGGTTCACTGCGTTATTCCCTGCGGTATTTCGCGGTTTACCTCCGGTAATGTACATCGCTTGTCTGCGGTTTTGCAGGGAAGTGATGTCATTACAGGAAGAGGAAGCGGAGCAGAGAATAAACACACACACAGATCACACACACAGACATAGAACACAGACACAGACACATAGAACACACATAGAAAGAAAATGGAAATATAGAAAACAAAGCACGTGAGCTCCGCTGCATATTTACCGTCCAGCCAAGGTAAGCACACAGCGGCGGCCCGGTATTCTCAGGCTGGGGAGGGCGAGGGGCAGGGTTAATGTCCCCCGCCTCACTCCCACCTCCCGCAGCCGAGAATATCAGCCGCAGCTGCCCCGGGACTGTCGCATGCATTATGCAGCAGTACCGGCGTGTCCCCTGTGTGTCCCCTGCGTGTCTTCCTGCCGCCGTGTAGCAGTGGCAGTCAGGGTAATACAAGGGGTTAATGGTGGCGGATCACCGCCATTAACTCCAGGCTTGATCATGGCAGCGTCTGAGACAGATTTCATATGAACCGGTGGTCTGTTTCCGAAATACTAGTCGGGTCTATTTTACAGAACAATGTAGTGCATGCCAATAGCAGGTAGCCACTGCGGTCATGTGACGGGCACATGGAACTGCTCACGCACCCGGACACGTCTCAAGTTTGTGATCATAATTAAGGCTGGGGGACACGCAAGCGTATAAAAAAAAATTTCATATTTTCATCCAGAAAAGTGAAACAATTCTTTTTCTTATTTGGCATCCATGTACAGTCTGTATTTTTACTGCAGCAGCTATTAATCATTTACAGGGCCACATATATTTTCCTGTTACAGAATTGCAATGAATCCGTAAATATAGAATGCTATACTGAGTCTCATCTGATTTCCGTAGGAAAATGGAGCCTGCTGCGTTTTTTTTTTTCTTTTTTCACTCACAGATTCACAGATTCTATCAGTGAAAAAAATCGGTGAACTTCACTGCCCCTATTGAATAACATTGGTCCAAGTGATGTCTATTGTTTTTGAATTTATTCGACGGATCGCACTGGAACCGAAAATACTGTCGTCTGCACGAGACCTAACCCGAATTTTAGCACTGGCGTATGAACTCTGCCTAAAGGCTTGTTCAGACAAGCGAATGTTAAAGGGGTTATCTGGCTTATTTTGACTTTTTTTATTATTTCCCTATTGGGCTACATTGGGGCAGGTAAATATAATGACCACTTACCTGCCCTGCTGTCAGCCCCTCTCCCCAGGCTTAGAGCGGTCATGTGACCACTCCTCCCGCGATTTTGCTGCTTCCAGATATTTCATGTCAACATGGGCAGGACCATGTTAACATGCAAATCTGGGAAAAGCATGTTGCCGCCCTGCTGTGCTGGTACAGTGCGTGGAGTCCCTGCCCCCTTTCCTGCACCCTCCCACACATTCTCCCGCACCCGTACTCTCCCCGCAACCTCCCTCGGCACGGCTGTGGGGTCCGTGAGCTGAGGGGAAGGGCCTGGCGGCAGCTGCCCACGGTGTCACTGCCAGCACCAGGCCCCCTGCTCAGGATCGCACATTCAATTGTATCGGCATCACAGATGCCGATACATTTGAAAGCACTGATGAGAGGGAGCGCAGCGCTGCTTTTTATCACTGCCTGTGCAGTCTGTGTCCCGCTCCATGCCAGCCCCATGGCTGCCCGCACTGCAGTATCAGCAGCTTCTCACACTGCAGTGCGGGCAGCCGCTGGGATGACTAGCGCTGCTGTAAGGAGGTTAGATGAGATCATTACCTGCTGTGACGATCTCCTGCACTCCTGACGTCAGCGCTGTCACTGACTTCTATGCCCGCCGCGTTCTCACATCAAGTCTCGCGGGTGGCCCGAGACGGTCACTAGCGGTGACGTCACGGGCCCCTGCGATTCTTCGCTGAGAACGCGGCGGGCATAGAAGGCAGTGACAGCGCTGACATCAGGAGTGCAGGAGATCGTCACAGCAAGTAATGATTTCATCTAACCTACTGATGGCAGCGCTAGTCATCCCCTGCAGTGACCTGGGCTGACCTAATAGTGTTAGCTCAGGTCACTGCACTACTCTCCCAGCCAATGGGGAATATTCTGTTCTTCATTGACTGGGACATTGACTATGGTATGGATCGTCGTGGGACCCCCTTATTGGATTACGCCGGACCCGGATTTAATTGTTCTTTTCAATAAATTTGTGAAAGAGGGAATGTTTTGGGGAGTGTTTTTTCAAATAAAACTTTTTTTTTGTTTTCAATTTTTTTTCTTTTTATTACTGACTGGGTTTGAGATGTCGGGTATCTGATAGACTCTTGACATCACTAACCCCAGGGCCTGATGCCAGGTGACATTACACATCTAGCATCAACCCCATATATTACCCCATTTGCCACCACACTAGGGCAATGGGATGAGTTGGAGCAAAGCGCCAGGATTGGCACATCTAATGGATGCGCCACTTTTGGGGCGGCTGTAGCCTGATTTTTAAGGCAGGGGAGTGTCCAATAACAGTGGACCTCCCTAGTCTGAGAATACCAGGCCACAGGTGTCTGCTTTACCTTGGCTGGTGATCCAATTTGGGGGGACCCCGTGTTTTTTGTTTTAAATTATTTATTTAATTTAAAATAACAGCGTGGGGTGCCCTCTGTTTTGGATTACTAGCCAAGGTGAAGCTGCCAGCTGTGGTCTGCAGGCTGCAGCCGTCTGCTTTACCCTATTTGGCTACAAAAGATATGGGGGACCCCACGTCGTTTTTTTTTTTTCCATTTATTTATTTTTTGGCTAAATACAAGGGTGGTGGTGTTGGTCTCTTACCTGATGTGCAGGGCATTGCAGCTTAGGTAGCCATACTAGTGACCATGAGCAACTAACTGTCACTATATGAGGGGATGTAATCATGGATACCTAAAGGGAACCTGTTAGGGGCCAGAACCATGAGCAGTTCTGGGTGCATATTGCTAATCCCTGCCTAACCGTCCCTGTATACACTAGCATAGATAAAGAGATCTTAAGAAAAAGTATTTCCAAAGATCTTTTCTCTTATTTTAATAAGTACAAGGACGTTTCTCCACTTATCTAGTCGGCCCATATAGCATGCTAGCACGCCCCTGTGGGCGTACTCACTAGCCAACTAGCTAAGGGAAGAAACAACCTTGGGACTAGTCCCCTTGCTCATTAGGATAAGATAAAATACCTTAGAGAGATCTTTAGAAAAAGTATTTATCTATTCTAGTGTATACCGCACTGGTGGGCAATTAATTTTCCCATGGGGCCGCATGACAAATTAAGATGGTTTTAGAGGGCCGGACTAATATAGTTAACTCAGTTCTACCCGATATACTACACCTGTAATATACTACATCATCAGTAGGCGGGCCGGATGTGGCCCGCGGGCAGCCCCTTGCCCAGGTCTGGTATACAGGGACAGTTAGGCAGGGATTACTAATATGCACCCAGAACTGCTTGTGGTTCTGTGTGCATATTGCAGCGGACAGGTTCCCTTTAAGCTGCAATGCCCTGCACATAAGTAAGAGACATGGCTTTAGCAGTACTATACTACATTTCTAATTGGAGGTGTTTGCTAATATTATGCCTGCTGCATATTGGGATAGGATCTTGGAGATGAGAATACCCCTTTAAGTCCTCTGGGAGTGTGAAAGTATTTCCTTGGCCTCTGCATCCCTAAAGGCCCCTTTACACACTGAGACTTTCAGCGATCCCACCAGCGATCCCAACCTGGCCGGGATCGCTACAAAGTCTCTGGTGAGTCTCTGGTGAGCTGTCAAACAGGCAAACCTGGCCAACGACGCAACAGCGATCCGGACCTGCAGAGCGACCTAGCTAGTCAAACACTGGAAACGAGTGATGTGTCACAATATCTATCAATCACTATTCTCTGTCAGTCGGTCTCTCTCTCTCGGTCTCTATTCTCTCTCTGTCGGTCCGTCACTATCTTTCCCTCTCTCACAGTCTGTCGGTCATTTCCCCCTCCTCTCTCATACTCACCGATCCCCGGCGCGGCACTGCACGGCATTCACACTGCTGTGGCGGCTTTTCCTCTTTTGATAAAGCCGGCCGCTCATTAAACAATTTCGTATGCCCTACTTTCCCCGCCCACAGGCGCCTATGATTGGTTGCAGTGAGACACGCCCCCACGCTGAGTGACAGGTGTCTCACTGCACCCAATCACAGCAGCCGGTGGGCGTGTCTATACTGTGCAGTGAAATAAATAATTAAATAATTAAAAAAAACGGCGTGCGGTCCCCCCCAATTTTAATACCAGCCAGATAAAGCCATACGGCTGAAGGCTGGTATTCTCAGGATGGGGAACTCCACGTTATGGGGAGCCCCCCAGCCTAACTATCAGTCACCAGCCGCCCAGAATTGCCGCTTACATTATATGCGACAGTTCTGGGACTGTACCTGGCTCTTCCCGATTTGCAGCTGGTGCATTGGCAAATCGGGGTAATAAGGAGTTATTGGCAGCCCATAGCTGCCAATAAGTCCTAGATTAATCATGTCAGGCGTCTCCCCGAGAAACCTTCCATGATTAATCTGTAAATTACAGTAAATAAACACACACAACTGAAAAAATCATTTATTAGAAATAAAAAACACAAACACATTCCCTCATCACCAATTTAATAAGCCCCAAAAAGCCCTCCTTGTCCGGCGTAATCCACTGACCTCCAGCGTCGCATCCAGCTCTGCTGCATGGAGGTGACAGGAGCAGCAGAAGACACTGCCG
The DNA here is from genome assembly GCF_048569485.1 of Anomaloglossus baeobatrachus. Lineage (NCBI taxonomy): Eukaryota > Metazoa > Chordata > Amphibia > Anura > Aromobatidae > Anomaloglossus > Anomaloglossus baeobatrachus. The sequence continues at coordinate 496,880,182 of NC_134354.1, forward strand.
CTCCTGTCACCTCCACGCAACAAATGAGGTGAGTAGCGCGATCAGCTGAGCTGTCACTGAGGTTACCTGGATCCAGCGGTGCCTGCGGGTAACCTCAGTGACAGCTCAGCTGATCGCGCTACTCACCTCAGTTGCTGCGTGGAGCTGACCGGAGCAGCGGTGAGTAGCGCGATCAGCTGAGCTGTCACTGAGGTTACCCGCGGCCACCGCTGCATCCACCGCTGGATCCGGGTAACCTCAGTGACAGCTCAGCCAATCGCGCGGCTGTCTTCATTAGCTGCGTGGAGGTGACAGGAGCGGCGGTGTCTTCTGCTGCTCCTGTCACCTCCATGCAGCTGAGCTGGAAGCGATGCTGGAGGTCCGTGGATTACGCTGGACATGGAGAGCTTTTTGGGGCTTATTAAATTGGTGATGAGGGAATGTTTGTGTTTTTTATTTCTAATAAAGGATTTTTTCAGGTGTGTGTGTTTATTTACTGTAATTTACAGATTAATCATGGAAGGTTTCTCGGGGAGACGCCTGACATGATTAATCTAGGACTTATTGGCAGCTATGGGCTGCCAATAACTCCTTATTACCCCGATTTGCCAACGCACCAGGGCAAATCGGGAAGAGCCGGGTACAGTCCCAGAACTGTCGCATATAATGTATGCTGCAATTCTGGGCGGCTGCTGACTGATATTGTTAGGCTGGGGGGCTCCCCATAACGTGGAGCTCCCCATCCTGAGAATACCAGCCTTCAGCCGTATCGCTTTATCTGGCTGGTATTAAAATTGGGGGGGACCGCACGCCGTTTTTTTTAATTATTTATTTCACTGCACAGTATAGACTCTCCCACCGGCTGCTGTGATTGGGTGCAGTGAGACACCTGTCACTCAGCGTGGGGGCGTGTCTCACTGCAACCAATCATAGGTGCCTGTGGGCGGGGAAAGTAGGGAATACGAAATTGTTTAATGAGCGACCCGCTTTTTCAAAAGAGGAAAAGCCGCCGCAGCAGTGTAAATGCCGTGCAGCGCCGCGTCGGGGATCGGTGAGTATGAGACAGGAGGGGAAAATGACCGACAGACTGTGAGAGAGGGACAGAGATAGTGACGGACCGACAGAGAGAGAATAGAGACCGAGAGGGAGAGACCGACTGACAGAGAATAGTGATTGACCGATATTGTGACACATCACTCGTTTCCAGTGTTTTAAGTCCCCTTTACACACTGACACTTTGCTGCACAGCGGGAAACAAAGGACCAAAGAATGGTCCTGAACGATTTGTAGCGATCATCAACTTCACAGCAGGGGCCAGGTCGCTGATGTGTTTCACACACTGCAATGTCGCTGGGGAGGTCGCTATTGCGTCACAAAACCGGTGACGTTACAGCAATGTCGTTTGCGATGTTGCAGTGTGTAAAGCCACCTTAACTCTTCTCTGCCCAGCCCCCTATCACTACTTTACTTTTCTAACTGCTCAATGGCTTGAATACACAGTCATTAGGCATTAGATTTCAGAGAGAAACAGGACATATAAACAGTTTGGGGAAGGGCGAATCGTTCTAACAGATTCCTTTCAATAATAGGCCAATCTCTTATTGCATATTTACAGCATATACTTTCAATAGGTCACAAATGTGTAAGATGGTAATATCCTGTTTTATTGCTGTTTTGTATATTTGTCACATGGCTTATTTGTGCACCTGTACATCGATTTATTACTAAAAGTGGGCTGACCTTATTTTTAGGTGTTTTTTTTTAATGGGTAAATAGACTGGAAAAGCAATAGCGCAATAGGGTCTTAACTGGGTAGAAAAGTTGTTAAAGATACAGTACTCAGATGCACACCCACAAGGCGAAGGAACAATCAAGAATGGAACTGGGGGGGGCGGGGGATTAATTCCTGGGCTGCCTGGATTTGGAGACTGTTGACAGATGGCATCAGAAACCCATGAAGATTGAATGTGGTTTATTTGTCAACGCGTTTCGAAGTGTCACACTTCTTCATGACAGACCTCAGTGACCCCACAGAAGTAAAGGTACCTTCACACATAGCGATGCAGCAGCGATCCGACCAGCGATCTGACCTGGTCAGGATCGCTGCTGCATCGCTACATGGTCGCTGGTGAGCTGTCAAACAGGCAGATCTCACCAGCGACCAGTGACCAGCCCCCAGCCAGCAGCGACGTGCAAGCGACGCTGCGCTTGCACGGAGCCGCCGTCTGGAAGCTGCGGAGACTGGTAACTAAGGTAAACATCGGGTATGGTTACCCGATGTTTACATTAGTTACCAGCGCACACCGCTTAGCTGTGTGTGCAGGGAGCAGGGAGCCGCGCACACTGAGCGCTGGCTCCTTGCTCTCCTAGCTACAGTACACATCGGGTTAATTAACCCGATGTGTAATGCAGCTACATGTGCACAGAGCAGGAGCCGGCGCTGGCAGCGAGAGCGGCGGAGGCTGGTAACTAAGGTAAATATCGGGTAACCACCTTGGTTACCCGATGTTTATCTTGGTTACAGCTTACCGCAGCTGCCAGACGCCGGCTCCTGCTCCCTGCTCGCTTCATTTGTCGCTCTCTCGCTGTCACACACAGCGATCTGTGTGTCACAGCGGGAGAGCGCCTTTGAAGAAAACGAACCAGGGCTGTGTGTAACGAGCAGCGATCTCGCAGCAGGGGCCAGATCGCTGCTCAGTGTCACACACAGCGAGATCGCTAATGAGGTCACTGCTGCGTCACAAAAAGCGTGACTCAGCAGCGATCTCGGCAGCGAGCTCGCTGTGTGTGAAGCACCCCTAACACTTCGATACGCGTTGACAAGCCACATTAATCTTCATGGGTTTATGGCTCTGTCAACAGTCTCCTTGCCTAAGCAGCGCAGGAATTAACCCCCTCGGTTCCATTCTTGATTGATAGTTGTTTTTTTTGTTAGCCTACATCAGAGGGTGGCCACCTCCAAGGTTAAACACCCTTATCCATCCATCTCTCACAGACAAGCTTTTAATTATGTGCTATGCCTGGTGTCCTTTCATTTCGCTAGTTCAGATGAGGCCCAGCTTTGTGCATGGAGAGGTAGGACCTTAGTGATGGGGACATCCATATTGAGTACACCTTGACGTGGTTGGATGGGTTTTGCACCTTTTTATGATCAAAAATCGGAGAAGTAGCCATTACCCTGGTATTTAAAGGGAACCTGTCACCAGTGTTTTGCCCTATAAGCTGCGGCCACCCTCACTTGGCTCTTATATACAGCATTCTAACATGCTGTATATAAGAGCGCAGGCCGCTGTGTAGAACATAAAAAAAATACTTTATATAATATTCACCTAGAAGGTCGCTCTGGTGTACAACGGTCGGATGGGTGGCGCTGTTCTCCGGGACCGGCGCCTCCCCTTTCGGCCATCTTGGTCTTCCTTATTCTGAAGCCGCGGTGCATGACGTGTCTACGTCATACACACGCGCCGGCATTGAGGTCCTGCGCAGGCTCACTTTGATCTGCCCTGAGCAGAGCAGATCAAAGTATTGTAGTGCGCCTGCGCAGGACCGGTGAGTGTGTATGACGTAGACGTGTCATGCACACCGGCTTCAGAATAAGGGACACCAAGATGGCTGAAAGGGGAGGTGCCGCGGTCCCGGAGAACAGCGCCACCCATCCGACCGTTGTGCACCGGAGTGACCTTCTAGGTGACTATTATAAAGTGTTTTTTATATTATACCCAGAGGCCTGGGCTCTTATATACAGCATGTTAGAATGCTGTATATAATAGCCCGGTGGTGGTGGCCGCAGCTTATAGGGCAAAAAACTGGTGACAGGTTCCCTTTAAGTGATTATTTCCAACAAGGATAGTAACCTTCCATGGACAACTGTTCCTTCTCTTGCAGATCCTATTTATGTGCATTTCTAGCCATTATTTTGTGTCTATTGATATTCCATTTCTATTATTACTGCTTTTGAGTTGAGCGCTTATTCTATATAGAACAAAACACCGCCTTACCTGTGTGATATATGTTCTACCATGTCTTTTATTTTTGTGTTTTGTGATCATTTGATTGACTTGTTTTTCTCTCGGTTTTAACCCATGCCCACCCCCTCTCTTTTTGGAACAGGCGTCTCGGCTAATACATACCAGTTCCACTGCGCAGAGGAAAAATGTTGCAGCCTCGGGACCTGAAAAGTACACAGAGGCTTTTATTAAAAAACAGATTGAAGAGTTCAACATTGGAAAGAGACATTTAGCCAACATGATGGGAGAGGATCCAGAGACATTTACCCAAGAGGACATTGATGTAAGTAGAGCTGCTCGGTTGGAGAAGTAATTTAGTGCGGAGTTTCATATTGAAACCTCTCTAACTCTGCTATACCTGTCCCAACTCCCTGTGAATTTTAATCAAACTGTCGGGATAATGCGGGGCGAGTTTCTGTAGAAAGCCCAGGGTATTTGTTCTGTCTTCTGTAGGAATGGTCACATCCAATAATACATCGTGGCGCTTTCATAGTTGTGCGGTGGATTGTTACTGCTGTTATGGGGTCTTGTTGTCAAGAGCGGAGTATAACACAGGCGACAATGTGCTTTGCGTTATCCTGTAATTCCAACATATATCAAGTATTTATTCTTAATTTCAGAGACTTGCAGGAAGTTCCGAGATATAGGCACGGTAGACCTGTGCTGGGATCATTAATATAAGGGCACCAATAATTAGATACTTGACATCTAGTCCATTCATTAGTCACAGCATCCCTTGAGTTGATGTGGGTCTAAGGAGTAAAGGTTCTCCTTGTGAGGAGCACTAAATTGGTGTCTGCATATGGAGAATTTGGTCTGGCTTCTTATTCACGCATGTGGCAGGGCCCTTTATAGGGGACATTAGCATTCTCTTAACCACGCATGTGGCAGGGCCCGCTATAGGGGACACTAGCGTTCCAGTCCTATTCCTTTCTGAATATCAAGTGGGTGTAAAAACAGACAGCACTTGGCCTGTCAAGCTGATGTAGTAAATGATCTGTAACTTGTGGCTTTTTTTCCCCACATTATATGTCTATTTTTCCTTGTAATCTCCATTTTACAATAGTAAGTAAGTTCCTGGGAGTATCTTTAAGCTTTTTTTTTTATTGCACATCGTATAATTTATTGCTTTGGATCGTCCTGTTTGCTTCCAGTGAATAGGAATTTGCTTGCTTATTGCCAACGTAAACCTATTGTAATCCTAAAAAAACAAACAAAATAAAAACAAAAAAAAAATAAATTATTGTAAACTATTGTAATCCTATTTACTTGTAACTACAGATGAGCGGACCAGCGGAAGTTCAGTTCAACGGATTCAGCTGGACTTTAGATAAAGTTTGGCTTGGGTCCCAGACTTGCCCTGAACCCCTGTGGAAGTCAGTAATTGAGCAGTCCGGGTCTCGGCCCACATATAGCGAGCCATAAACCAAACTCTTCCATGGGAGGGTGGGGTTTTTTCCACTTTTTTTTTTTTTTTTTTCCCCATTTTTCTGGGGTGCAAAATAACGCTATTGTGACCCCCAGTGAAAGCCATTTGGAGACTGCAAGTGCCCCGCACTGGGCTGAGTACTGGGCGTACCCGAGCACAGCGATGCTCACACAAGTGGTTTGCATACGTAAAGCACCAAACTTTTTTTTTTTTTTTGTCAGTGTTCAGTACAAATACCGAACTTTATTTTACCGGTTCACTCATCTCTACTTGTAATCTAATTCATGCCCTAACCACGGGCAACATGAATCAAAGCTGATGATGTTATTGCACCCATATGGTTTTTCTCCGTAAACTCTGCATTATTTAGGAGAAAACGCACATTGACATGATTGCCAGGCTCTATGGCCACTGTTCATCAGTGTTTGGTTACTAGATTTTTGACGGAAAAAACTTTGTAAAGTTGCAAAAATTAGAGCCAAAACCTTTCTCAAAGTGCACCTCTTATCCAGTACAAGACTTTGGCACAATTTACTCTTGCACATACCACTTTAAGGCTATGTCTGCATGCTGCATTCTTGATTTGACAAAAAAAATGCACCCTCTGGCAGACATTGACAACTGTAAACACTGCGTTTGACAAAAAAAAAATGCATCTAAAACGCATGCGTTTTAGATGCAATTTTGACAGATGCATTTTTGAGAGATGCGGTCCCACGGCGATTCAGCTCTGCTACATACCTGTCCTTTTAAGCATGGCTACCCCCCCCACTGACAGCAGACAGAGACAGAGCCTCACGATGAGAATGAACTCTGATGAACTTCACCCAACTTCATTGTCATCGTGCTGCTCTGTCTGTGTGCTGTCATGAACTCGGATGAACCTCTGAGGTTAGTGCCAGGACACAGGCAGTAGTGCGGGGTCTGCAGCAGTAACCTCGGAGCTTAACCCGAGTTCACGGTCATCGTGGCTCTGTCTGTGTGGTGGGCCGATTTGCGGTCACAGGTGGAGGACTCAACTGTGACCGCAAATCCCCGGAGTGACTGAAGTGAGCTGCGCGATCAGCGGTGTCTTCATTCAGGTAACCTGCGGCGTTTTGACACATCTCATTCACTTCAATGGGAGGAAAATGCAACCAAAACGCAATTAAGTGACATGCCGGTTTTTTTTTTTTAGGCAACGATTTTGACAAATATTTGACAAACAAAACGCTGCCTAAAAGAAAGCAACGTGCGCATGGAATTTTTTGACTTCTCATGGACTTTGCTGGGGAAGCACAACACATGCATTTTGTCAATGACACGCTGCAGTTTTAAATGCAGCCAAAACGCAGGAAAAAAGCACATGTGCGCACATGGCCTAAGGCTGTTGCACGAAATGTCAAATGCCAGAGCTGACAAGGGTAATTTCCCCCAAGCACACACTGTGTCTTCCCTTAATCCTCAAAGAGTTTAGATTTAGGGATATGTAATCCTGTGTGTTTCCTGTAATATAAATGCAAGGATATAACAATTTCTAAATGACAGGAATATTTGATATGTTGACCACACCAACTCATCCCTAGTATCCAGAGGAAATAGAACGGATTTTGACCAATTTATAGTTAACCTGAGAGAGACTCAAATCTCTATTGTTTCCAATGTAATTGGAAGGGAAAAATAATTAATAGGGCTGAGCGGACTGTAAAAGTCTGGATCCTCGTGGTTTCAATGATATCTAGGTGCCGGGCCCGGGCGCGGGATTCCGAGTGCACGATCCGGATTCGGCAAATAAAGTAAAAATAAACAAAATAACAAGCATCAGTGTCATACTTACGGAGACTCTGTGTCATGGCGGCACACTGCTTCCGGGTCGCGCTTTCACTTCCTGTACTGTACACGCAATCACACAGCTTTCTGTGTTTTCCCTGCCCACCGGCTGTCCTCTCATTTGTGATTGGTTCCAGGCTGACGCGCCCCCCCCAGCCTGTAACAGTATCTGCCTGCAGTCATCGCTTATCGCGGCTCAGTAATAGACTACACTCAGATATGGCAGTCTTCTCTATGACTGCTCGCTCTGAGATGTAGCAGTGCTGGATGTGTCGTCATGGGACGTCGTGTGGATTATGCCGGAGCTGGAGGGCTGTGTTGGGGGTTAAGAAAGTGGTGAAGGAGGGCGTGTTTTGTACTTTATTTCAAATAAAGGATTTTTCTGTGTCTTGTTTATTTACTTTTATTTACAGGTTTGTGTGATGCAGATATCTGATAGACGCCTGTGCCATCACAAACCTAAGGTTTAGTAGCAGCTGTGCGCCGCTATTAACCCCTGCTATTACCCCGATTGGCACCGCATCAGGCTACCAGGAAGAGCCGGTAATGCACCGGGATTGTCACATCTAATAGATGCGGCAATACCGGGCAGCTGCGAGCTGAGAATATACCAACCCCCAGCTGGCATTATCATGGCTGGGGATGAAAACTGGAGGGGGACCGCATGTCAGATTTTTTTCCTTAATTATTTATTTAAATAAAAAAAAGCCGCATGCGAGGGACTCCCGTGAGTCTGACATCTCAGCACAGCCACACACTTCTGACAGGAGCATGCATGTGTTTCTAGGTACATGCACGCTAATGTTCAGAGAACGGCAGGCTGTAAAATAAAAAAAAAATTCCTGCCAGCAGGTAGAAATTTGGTGCTGAAATGTGGTGCACCTCCTGGCAAAAAATCGTGGCAAAATCGCAGAAAAAAAACTGTGGCAAAACAAACCGCGTTTTTTTGCCAGCAGGTGTAGATTGGATGCAGGAATATGGTGTAAAAATGTCAGCACCAAATTTGCATCCCTTGGCCCAAAAATTCCCGGTGCTAGAATACCAGCCCCCAGCCGGCATTATCTTGGCTTGGAATGAAAATTAGGGGGAACCGCACGTCGCTTTGAAAAATAAAAAAAAACAAAAACTCATGCGGTTTCACCGGAATCACACATGCGAGGGACTCGCGCGAGTCTGCCATGGCATCACTCTGCAAAACCTCGCAAGTGTGACTGGATGCACAGATACAGCCCGATAGCTGGGGCTGCAGCCGCGGGCTATATCTGTGCTGTCGATTGTTTATTTTTTACCACGATACTGACCCGCACACACTTGCACTGCTTTCCCCGCCCACCAGCCATCCTGGCGCCTGTAATTGGTTGCAGTCAGCTGCCACTCAGGCTGGGGGCGCGTCTAGCTGTAACCAATTTCACGCGCCCCCCCAATGAATATTGAATTGTCGGCTCCGGAATGTAAAAGCGTGACCCGGAAGGAGTTTACTGCCATGACAGTGCCTCGGTGAGTATACCGTGCTAGCTCCTACCCCCCTATCCCCTCCACAAACGTTTTTAAACTCCGGATTCCGGTCTTCATTGACTTATATGGGCACCGAATTCCAGAGCGGATCAGACTCTTTTTTTTAAAATCTGGCAGCGATCACGGATTTTTGGGCGTTCGAGCAGCTCGAATTATTAACAAATAATAAGTAATCAGCGTATAGGGCAATTGTTTCCTCATTATTGCCAAATTTAACCCCTCTCTACCTGGAAGCCCTACAGTGCTGGCCAAAAGTATTGGCACCCCTGCAATTCTGTCAGATAATACTCAGTTTATTCTTGAAAATGATTGCAATCACAGATTCTTTGGTATTATCTTCATTTAATTTGTCTTCAATGAAAAAAAATAAAAAAAATTGTCATAAAGCCAAATTGGATATAATTCCACACCAAACATAAAAAAGGGGGTGGACAAAAGTATTGGCACTGTTTGAAAAATCATGTGATGCTTCTCTAATTTGTGCAATTAACAGCACCTGTAACTTACCTGTGGCACCTAACAGGTGTTGGCAATAACTAAATCACACTTGCAGCCAGTTGACATGGATTAAAGTTGACTCAACCTCTGTCCTCTGTCCTTGTGTGTACCACATTGCACATAGAGAAAAGAAAGAAGGCCAAAGAACTGTCTGAGGACTTGAGAATCCAGATTGTGAGGAAGCATGAGCAATCTCAAGGCTGCAAGTCCATCTCCAAAGACCTGAAAGTTCCTGTGTCTATGGTGCGCAGTGTCATCAAGAAGTTTAAAGCCCATGGCACTGCGGCTAACCTCCCTAGATGTGGAAGGAAAAGAAAAGTTGATGAGAGATTTCAATGCAAGATTGTGTGGATGGTGGATAAAGAACCTCGACTAACATCCAAACAAGTTCAAGCTGCCCTGCAGTCCGAGGGTACAACAGTGTCAACCCGTACTATCAGTCGGCGTCTGAATGAAAAGGGACTGTATGGTAGGATACCCAGGAACACCCCACTTCTTACCCCGAGACATAAAAAAGCCAGGCTGCAGTTTGTGAAAACTTACCTGAGAAAGCTTAAAACGTTTTGGAAGAATGTTCTCTGGTCAGATGAGACAAAAGTAGAGCTTTTTGGGAAAAGTCATCAACATAGAGTTTACAGGGGGGAAAAAAAAAAGAGGCATTCAAAGAAAAGAACACGGTCCCTACAGTCAAACATGGCAGAGGTTCCCTGATGTTTTGGTCTTGCTTTGCTGCCTATGGTACTGGATTGCTTGACCGTGTGCATGGCATTGTGAAGTCTGAAGACTACCAACAAATTTTTCAGCATAATGTAGGGCCCAGTGTGAGAAAGCTGGGTCTCCCTCAGAGGTCATGGGTCTTCCAGCAAGACAATGACCCAAAACACACTTCAAAAAGAACTAGAAAATGGTTTGATAGAAAGCACTGGAGACTACTAAAGTGTCCAGCAATGAGTCCAGACCTGAATCCCATAGAACACCTGTGGAGAGCTCTCAAAATGGCAGTTTGGAGAAGGCACCCTTCAAATCTCAGGGACCTGGAGCAGTTTGCCAAAGAAGAATGGTCTAAACGTCCAGCAGAGCATTGTAAGAAACTCATTGATGGTTACCGGAAGCGGTTGTTCGCAGTTTTTTTGGGCTAAAGGTTGTGAAACCAAGTATTAGGCTAAGGGTGCCAATACTTTTGTCTGGCCCATTTTTGGAGTTTTGTGTGAAATGATCAATTATTTGATTTTTGTTTCATTCTCTTTTGTGTTTTTTCATTGCAAGCAAATTAAATGAAGTTAATAATACCAAAGAATTTATGATAGTACTCAGTTTCTTCCTGAAAATGATTGCAATCTGACAGAATTGCAGGGGTGCCAATACTTTTGGCCAGCACTGTATAATACAGGCTAAAGGTTCTATTGCAATGGAAAAAATTAATGGCGATAACGGGCAGCCTGGTCTTGTACCCCTGTGGAGCTTAAAGCTTAGCATGTTCAATATTTAAATAAAAATGGAAAAATAGGAGAATTACAGAGAACCATGATAGTTCTCTATAGGGATTGATATGTTGATGAAGCACATGAAAAAGCCATTGGGGTAGGGAACCTCTCCCTCCTTCATCAGACCCAGTTGGTTAATGAGGCAGCCAAAGGGAGGCCGAACAGCCTCCCCTGCCCGGAATTTATCTTTAAAGGGAGTACAGGGAATATTGCAGTCACCCATAACTATTAAAGGGATGTCTGCTCATTCACCAAGTTTCAATCAAAGTTTTCTAAGCGTAACCTTGGAAAATGGTGGGGAACATATACCACAACCGTAATGCATTCAAAGTGCGCTATTGGTAAAGCGGCCTTCATCATCTCTAATAGAGCCAATGCATTTAATAGGGCTATTCTTATGTACAAGACTGACTCTGGAATACAGCATACAGAATGTAGGCAAACCTCCCATTTTACAGAACCCGTTCGTTGCCACATGCCAGGACATCATTCTAACCACTGCAATGGAAGCAGATTGATAAATAATGGCGCCACGTTCCCTTCAATTGCTTTTTAATTGTTATCTCCTCTCTTGCTCAGAAACCTGCATGTTCTCCTCCTGCTAGGAGAGCAAATTCTGCTGGAAATTTCTCTAATTGATTTGCTGTGTCCATTCTATTTGCCGTATCATTTTTCACAATATTTCATAATTTGTGCTCATTTCTAATGAACAGAGTCATTAGGAGAGGCATGACTAAGTACAACTGACAGCTAACATTAGGTGCCAGATGCAGTTTCTAATGCTACGTACAGTTTAAATAAATTAGCACCTGTACATTAGTCTCACTTGCTGCTAATTTCTAAGCGAATCAGTTGAGATGACATTTAGGTAAGTCATTGATCACGGTACCAGCTGCCGAGCCACTGCCCAGCTGGGATGGCTAATTAATAGAGATAGCAGGCCTGACCCGGCGCTTCTCCCAGACCATAGAGCACTCTACTCAGCGCTTTCCATTCTGCTTTGTTTCTCTGGCTGCTTATAGTAATAGTATATCTATAGTCTACGGTAAGGCCTCCTGTATACTGGGTGCCTAGCTTCAGCACCCTGGTGAAAAATGTCTCCGACAATCCAATCGTGCTGCTGTCGGAGGGCTAGATGGGTTCATTACTTTACATATAGTAAAGGCCTCATATAGATGTCCTTTTTCATGTGTTGTCTATCAGTGGTATTCACAGAACACTTACCCATTATAGTCTATTGGGCTGTTCACATGTCACTAGTTTTTTGCAGGTGTGCCCACAAAAAAAAATCGCGTAGACATGTCCGCTTTTTTTTTTATTAGCTAAAATAAGTCTGATTCTTTGAAAAACAATGACAGCACATGGATAATATCAGTGTGCATTGTCTGTTGTCCATGATTAACATTACAATGGGTAGGAGAAGATTGGTAATTTGTTTGTTTTCCAATACATGAAAGTCTATCATGGTGATCAAAACTGACCCTGACCAAACACTAGTAAATCTCAGGTCCAAAACACTACTGTTTTTTGTTTTTATTTCATTTTTTTTTCCATACATGAAAAAGAACAGATGTCCTTGTAATATTTTGCTTTTTAACGAGTTATCCAGGAATATACCAATCTGAAACAAAGCGTAGTACTACTCTAATAAAGTTGTGTTTTGTTGTTCTCATCAGTTTCACCTGTTGTCCAGTGCGGTATAGTAACCACTATGGACAGGTACCAGTGGTACCTACATTCATTTTCCTATGAAGCAATATGCCATACGCAAATTGGGTACCCAGCCCATGAACATGTTGCTGCTAGTGATAACACGTACTGTAAGGCTATGTTCACACACTGCATCGTTTCTTAACCACAAAGATGCAGTGTTTTTGGCCCCAAAAAACGCACCCGCGACAAAAACGCTTGTGTTTTTGCCACGTTTTTACCACATTTTGCCCAATGCATTTTAATAAAGTAAAATCTATTGACTGGAAGGGCTCGAAAACGAAAAGAGAATTAGCATGCTGCATCTTCAAAGATGCAGCCCAAAAAAAATGCACTGTGTAGACAGGAAAATAGAAATCTCAAAGACTTTGCTATTAGAAGGAAATGCATGCATTTAGGTGTATCTTTGTGACCTCAAAAATGCACCAAAAACACAGTAAAAGATGCAGTGTGTGAACATAGCCTAAGATGGCTGCCAGATACATGATCAATTGGAGATGTGTATCTCAGAGGTTGTTGTCCTCTGTGATGTAAGCCCGGAAGCAAGCTTTAGTACCTTTAGTATTGCGCGTGTTAATAGGGCATGTCTGGGCCAGGTTATACGGGCAGTCAGTGAGATGAGTGGATCTGATTGCCCACATATCCCCACCCTAGGGCATGGTACTTAACTTTAAATGGAGACCAGTAGTCTCATATGCAGTGTGTGTGGAAGTATGAAAAGCCTCCAGTGATTATATCTCTAGGAAAAGAGACGGATGTTATCCTGAGCGAGCGAACCTTGCAGCTATACATATATTTTTATGTTTGGGCCTTTTGTGTCGGAAAAAGGCTTTCTTTAAAGTCAATCTGTCAGCAGGTTTTTGCTATTTAAGCTGAGTCTGGCCGCACCCTTTTGTGAGTGACTCCTCCCAGTCAATGCACAATCTCTATTGAGAGTCTGATTTAGGCTAAGTTCACACTTCCATTGTTTTGCATCAGTCACCATCCGTAGCCTTGAGGAATTACGGTATCCTGCAAAATATTTTGCAGGAATCCTGTTTTTCCCCATAGGCTTCTATTAGTGACTGATTGTGACTGATGATGCTGCGTTGCATCCGCTGCGTCGCGGTCAGTCGTTTTTTAACTGACCGCCGGGCGGGAGCAACGCAGCATGTAACGGTTTTTTGAGCAGCGCGATCCGTAGGATTTCGCTGCGCATGCGCTCTCTGGCTCCCCGCCCCCGTAACCAGGATAAACATTGGGTAACCAAGCAATGCGCTTTGGTTAGTTACCCGATATTTACAGTGGTTATGAGTGCAGGGAGCCCGCGCTAAGCTGGTATCCAAGATAAATATCGGGTAACCAAGCAAAAAGTGCTTTGCTTTGAGTTACCCGATATTTACCCTGGATACAGCATGCAAGGAGGCCGACACTTCACCACTCGGCTCCGCCCCCTCCCGCACTCCGCATGTGTACACACACACACACACACACACACACACACACACACACACACACACACACACACACACTTACTTGTCCCCAGCCCTGCAGTCCCCACGGCACTGACGTCCTCAGCTCCATGGCTCCGATTGGCTCCGCCCCCTCCCGCACTCCGCATGTACACATGCATGTAGACACACACACACACCTGCCCCAGCCATGCAGACCGCGGCACTGACGTCCTCAGCTCCGCCCCCCGCACACAACGGAGTCCGACAAAGAAATTCTTTTCTTTGTCATCCGTTGTACAACGCATCAGTCACATGCGTCAAGCAACGCATGTGACTGATGCAAAACAACGGAAGTGTGAACTTAGCCTTAGAAAGCTCAATCAGCTCTGGTGTTTTCCTGGATCTAAATTTTTTCATTGTGTGAGTTCCAGTAATCTAGGTGATACACCATTGGATTCAGTATCTCCTACATCATGCTGCTGTCAGATGAGTGATTCAGAAGAAATGAAGTATAAGGTGCAAAAATATTGAAATTCAATTATTGGACAGACCGTGAGATTAAAAACAAAACACCGTTAAAAACATTGAGTTGGGAGGCAGCAGAGAATGTAAAGATAACAAGCAACCACTGAGTACATGGGCATATATGATAGTGCATATAGATTAGGCCATGTAAATGTAATTATACACAATGGTGGTCAGAGTATTATGTAGCCCAAACCGTGAGTATCGGAAAGCAGAATCACAAAGACAGCATGCCCATAATCAATAGATTGAGTGGAAAATCAGTAAAAAAAAATCTTCTAGCAACCAATAAACACCCACCCCTACGTACATTTAGTGTTTTCAATGGGTAAAAACACCACCGTGGCACTCACTTCATCAGGGGGAGGTACATAGTCCATGCACCATGCATGGGTTTAAGTAGTCCCCCGGAAAAGCGAGATAGCTAATAGGTGCCGCTAATCATTGTGCGCACATGCGCTGAGCCCAGTCATAACCCACCGGCGGGCAGTCAGACCGTCAATCCAAGTCCGCACGAGAGCGGGGACGTTGTGGAGGCTATAGTGGGCGCAGGGGTTAGTCACACCTGGGCCCTGAAGCCTAGAGGATTATAAACATCCCTTTGGCCCATATGAGAAGACCAATACTATTATAGACCTGGGATAGGTTAGGGCACTATGGGTGCTTTTCATTGGAGCCCATGAGCTTCAAGTCGCACTTCTGGGTAGATATTTGTCTCAGGATCAAGTCTATATGTTTGTTCTCTGTCATTGAGGATGTATTTTGAAAGTGCTGCTTAGGTATGAGGTTTTTTTTCTTAGCCATTTTTTCTCTTTTTCAGTGTTTTGATTCTTTTTGAAGCAGGTATAAAACCGTAGTTGACATAATTTTTCTGCCAACTGAAAAAAAGGTGGAGACAAAGTGACTGCTTCATGAAAGTCTAAGGCCCCATCGGCAGGCATGTCTGAATATCGTCTTTCATTGTTTCCAACAGAAGCCTTGATGGAGCCCCTGACATGAAGTCTAGACCAGGGGTCTAAAACTCTACTGGGTATATGGGCCTTACATAGAAAAAAAATAATTATTTTGGGGCCCACATTCTTTGCAGGACAAAGTGAAATTTTTAGTAATGGCATATAATTTCTTCTATACACCTTTTTGGATCATTTTTTTTGAATTTTTCTCTTTTTCTTTAAAATGTTTCAAATGGCATTCATCGTATGGGTTCTGATACGGTTTTATAGCTTGAATTGTTAAAGCTGTGGTGATAACATGCAGAGCTCTCTGCAACCCTAAGCCAATGGCAGCCGACGACCAATCGGGGTCCAGTGCTTGATATCATATCACTACATCAGCTGCTGGCCTGTGATTGGCTGGCGGCTGCCTTTGGTATAGTTCTGCAGAGAGCTCTGTGTGGCGCCAGCAGTTCATTCAAATGAAATAAAGCGCTGACTACTACTGCCCCCGGCACCAGCTGTGATCATCACCAGGTCCACAGGCACGCAATCTGCAAGAAGATGCCTCAGGAGCCGCATGTCGCCTGCGGGCCACGTGTTTTGACACCCCCTGGTCTAGATAATCTAAGAAGAGATTTTGTAAGCTGGATAACAATATTTAGCATGACTAGTCTTTAGTGGTCCACTAGAGAATTCACTGCAATCTTTGCTTCATATTAAGTATTGTATTGAAAATGTGACTTTCTTTATTAGCGCCTATACAGCATCATGGCATAGCTGGACTACCTGGTATAATAAGAAGCCACATTACAGATTTCATTCATTGGTGGTTATCTCTGCAGATTTGCTTTGATAGAATTGACCTTTCATTATGACAGTGATAATTTAGCAATTACGTCAAAAAGGGTAAAGACCCCATCACACACAACGAGATCGCTAACGAGATAGTTGCTGAGTCACGGTTTCTGTGATGCAGTAACGATCTCGCCAGCGATCTCATTTATGTGTGACACCTACCAGAGATCAGGCCCCTGCTTTAAGATCGCTAGTCGTTGCCGAATGGTCCTGACCATTTTCTTCAAAGGCGATGTCCTGCTGGGCAGGACACATCGCTGTGTTTGACGCCTACCAACGACCTCCTAACACGGTCCCAACGCCCGCCGAGATCGTTATACAGGTCGCTCATCGTTACTGCGTCGTTGGTAAGATCTGACTGTGTGACATCTCACCAGCGACTTAGCAGCGATCCTTATCAGGTCGTATCGTTGTCGGGATCGCTGGTAAGTCTATGTGTAAGACTGGGCCTTAACTCTGCTGGGACCCCCACCATTTCTGAGACCAGGTTGTCTTGTGGCCATGGATGCAGTTTTCATTCTTCTTTAATAATCTGTAGAAAACAATATTGTTTTCTGCAAATCTTTGATGTCTGGAGTTGGAGCAGGCAGTTTAGCGAATGTGCCTAAAAGGTAATAAGTAAAAATTGAAATACCTTTTAAAAATGTTACATAACCAAAATTTTACATGTTTAAACTCCGTTAAAATAAGAATAAAATGTTCAGTGCGTAAAGCTTTATACAGTCCCATTAAATACCAAATGAATGAGGTAAAAACATAATGAAAATGCATCCAGTCTGTTACCGAAAAACAAGAGAAATGTGAGGCATAAGGTTATGTTTTATTCATGGCCCCAGTCTTACTCATCTGGAACACATAAGGGGCAGGGGAAGAGGAGGAGGTTCCACCACAGCGTTGGTCTTGTAGGCTGGTAATGCCATTTAGCTCTCGTAGTGGGCACGTGCGCAGATTGGAGGGTGCATTCACTATTCAGATCATCTTTGGTTATTTAAAACCTAGCGTAGGTTGATCATTTCACTATGCAACGAATGGATAATACATTACCTCCAACATACCTTATTGTCCACATATGTAACATCTAGTATCTTGCAAAGTACCTTACGTCTTTTCAGTATATAACAAGAATGTCATATGGAAATTATCCTCAAGCTGCTCTTGAGAGATCTGAGAATTATTTACTCTACGTGTACCTGCCCTGTCACACAACGCATGAAGAAAAGCTTGCTCTTGCCATTACAACAAGAAAAAAAATACTATTGATGCTCGTGATAGTCTATTATGGCCAGGAATGTTACTGAATGCTCTCATAAAATACAGCTTGCCATCTATTCTGTTTTTAAGGTGGTGATTCATCCTCATCAGTATATTGCCAGCACTATAGGTGCTAGAACATCCTTTCACTTCTCAGTCATCACACATCTTTCCTGCCTTGATCCATTAGCTTGTCTGGCCCAATCTGAAAGCTCACTTCTCTGTTAGGCTGCTTTCACGCATCCGGTTTTTCCTGTGCGGCACAATCCGGCACTTTGCAGAAAAACCGCAACCGTTTTGTTTTTTTTGCCGCCGGTTGCGGTTTTTTTGCATAGACTTTCATTAGTGCCGCATGGGCTTGCGTTCCGTCCGGTTTTTGCCGCTTGCGGCAGATTTAGCTGATGCGGCGGCCGGATGGAATGTTGCCTGGCACGTTTTTTTTGTGCGGCATTTTCCTATGCATGCCTATAGACGCCGGATGCGGCGCGATGCGGCAAAAACCGCATCCGGCCGCCGCATGCGGTTTTTGCCACTGCGCACGCTCAGTAGCCTGCCGCAAGCAGCAAAAACTGGACGGGCCGCATGTAAAAAAACTTATGCAAAGGATGCGGTGTTTTCGCCGCATCCGTTGCATAGGTTTCACAGCTGGATTGAGCCGCAGTGCTCAAACCGGATGTGTGAAAGCAGTCTTATGTCCTTATGTAGTTGGCCAGACGGAAGAGCTGAAGAGTCTTAATAATATTATAAATATTAGATCTTTTATACATTTAATTCCTAACTTCTTGTTTTTTGCTATGTAGTGTATGCAAAACGTTTCTTCTGGCATCTAAAGGCTAGTTGCTACTGATAGTTCTTATTGTGGCTTGATTATTCTGGGTATGGCGTATGGTTATGACTAGGATATGGCACATGGATGCTGATTTGTTTCATCACTTATCACGTTTTATCAGTAATATTAGCAGGAACAGAGAATCTGAACATGGACCTGTGATATGGACCGCAGTAGCCCCAGCCCGTGAGGTGTATTTATATGTACCGGTAGCAGTTTATAGGGATTTACTGTGGGTTTTTGGCCAATTTTTATAGGGAAAAAAGCATGTATTATGTTATACAAGGAGGTCACGATCATGAAGACTTTTGATACTGAAGCTTTTCTGGGCATCAACTAAATTTATGCTTTCACTTTGTGATTGTCTGTATAATGTGCACACTGTCAGGATTTTGCCTTCTTGCCTACTCGAGCGGGAGGTAATGTGACCTCAAGTATGTAACTGCTCTCAATGGAACAACTGGGAAAGTTGCTAGTCGGCATGTGAGTACAACTATGCAGAAGCATACTTTGAGGCACATGACCGCCTGCTACTGCAGGCAACAAGGTGTAATCCTAACAGTGTGCACATTGCACACTGTCAGGATTTAAAAATCTACAATCACACAGAGGAAGTGTATACATTTTTAGCCCCTTCAATTACTTTTGTGCTTTGCCATCTTATCTTGCCAGGATAAAGGCTAAATTTATGGCCAATGCAAAACAGTTGTTTTCCAGGAAAATCTTCTGTTGTGAGTCAGTCGTATAGCCTTATTTAATCACTAGTCTGGTTGGGGAAAGTCTTGATTGAGAAAAGACATGCTAAGTAATAGATTAATGCAGCCCAGATGCCTCCGGTGAGCCAGCTCTGCTCCCAGAGTCCACTTAGCCAGGGCTCAAGAGGAAGATTGTAATGGATAAAAGAATTACAGGAAGCTGAACAAAATGAACTTTTCTTTAGCTCAATAGCTTTCAATAAAATAAATGTTACAGGTCGCACATTCCTTGTTAACAGATGCATTTTATTTTTTAACCTCCGGGAATTTTTGACACATGCACTGACTTGGTTTGTTGCCAAGAACACATCAAAGTCCCTTTATCTCTGGGATTTAAGCATCTGGATGGAAATCCATTCAGCAGTGATTGCCTAACCGTCATGTTGTACTGCCCTGCTCTTGGTCTGACCAAAATAAATGTTATAGGTGTGTATGTAAAATACTTTTCTCAATGCCAAATTGAGTGGATGAAACCTTTTAATGGATGAGCTTTCACAAGATGACTTAAATGGGTGCTTCCTTCCTATTTTGGCCAAATTATCATTTAATGTGTTTCCTTTAGGAAAGGGTCATCATTCCTCACAACAAGTTAAAATTGTTTTTGGTGCAAATACCAGTCTAAAATGTCCATGAGCAGTCCTGAGTCTCATGTACTCTATTTTACTCTCCATTTGTTTTTTTTATTTGTGTTTTTTTTTTTTTTTGAGTGGACGGCTCAACAGCATTCTGCCAATACTATAGGTGTATGAACTTCCTATTCCTCACTTCCCAACATTGCCCCTATATTTGCCCAATGGATTATCTACCCCAAACTGAAATCCTGTCTCTTTTTTATGCCTGTATGTAGTTTAACAGGAAGGAAAGCGGGAGCAAAGAAACAATGATGCGTTCCCTTTTCCTGCAACTTCCAATAGCTGGCGCTAGAGCTCAAGTCCTCTTCCTCTCTGAAGAGGACATTTGCATATTTAAAGAGGTGGTCCACTACAAATCACAGTGGCCACATCGATTTAAAGCCGGAAAGGAAGTCTTTTTCTGAATACCTTATTTTTCCAGTTGGGCATTTGAGCAGCACTATCGCTGTCCTCTCATCCCTATCACGTGACCGAGGCTGCTGTGACCTCTGATGTCCAGTGATGTCACGTCAACTTCTGGAATTGGAGGTTGACGCAGCATCACCAAGGCGAGACCCAGTCTCCCCGAGAGAGTGGGTTGTGGGCGGAGTTTCATCGCACGTCACAGCATCTTGCGTGTTCACTGTCACTGCTTATCAAAGCGCTGTAAGCACAAGAGATGCTGTGATGTGCGATGAAACTTCACCCACAACCAAGTAACTCAGGGAGACTGGGTCTTACCTTGGTGATGCCGGGTCAACTTCTAATTCTAGAAGTTGACGTGACATCACTGGACATCAGGAGTCACAGCAGCCTGGGTCACGTGATAGGGATGAGCGGACATTGATAGCGCCACTCAGAGGCTGAATTGGAAAAGAAGGTATTTAGAAAAAGCCTTCTTTCTCTGCTTTAAATCTATGTGGGCCCTATGTTTTGCAGTGGGCCACCTCTTTAATTTCTCAGAGGAGCACTGCATGGCTTACAAGTCTCCTTACACTGGCATGTCACTCTGCACATAGAGAAATGTTAAGCCAGAAGCCTCTCCTATAGCCAAATCAGATCTCATGCTCTAAACTGACAAAGTGCAACACCCCGAAACGCATCTGCACATGAGATTCTGGCTTGGCTTTTATCCTAAGTCACACAGCAAGACTCGTTAAAGGGTCGATATTGACATTTAGGCTTGCTATGTCTAAGGGTCTAAGGCTAGGTTCACATTTCCGCCAAAATGTATCAGTCACAATCCGCGGCTCTGGTAAACAACGGAATCCGTTTGGCGGATTCCGTTGTTTCCCATTGACTTGTATTAGTGGCGGATTGCGACTGATGACCTTGTGTTGCATCCGATGCGCTGCGGGCAGTCGTTTTTGGACTGACCGCCGAGCGGAAACAACGCAGAATGTAACGTTTTTTGGGCCGTCAAAATTAATGCACCGCACAGGAATCCGTCGTAATCCGTCAAGCTTGTAATGGATGTCTATGGTCCTGGATTCCGTCGTAATCCGTCTTACGACGGAATCCAGCGTTGGATTCCGTCATGCTCTACTGAGCATGCCCAGCTTTTTTGACACACCCACTGGGCTGTCCCAAACACAGACGGATCCGTAAAAAAACGGACGCACAGCGGATGTAACGAACGCGACGGATCAGTTTTCTCACAGGATTCCTGTGAACGGAATCCTGTGAATAACACATCCGTTGCGTCAGTTGCCATCTAAAAAACGACGGATCCGTCGCTGACGGACCTGACTGATTTAAAACAATGGCAATGTGAACCTAGCCTAATTGGTGCCATAAGAGTGCAAGCAGTCTTTCTCTCTTAAAAGTTTCATTTTAAAATTTGGAAATTGCCTCTTCAAAGTGTGTGTTTCTGAAAATTGTGCACAAGATTACAGTTTTTCTTCGTGACATAAGACCGTTCTCAAGCAATATGGATTATAAGTAGAGCACCAGATCCGGTATCTGTCCCATCACATGTGGCTTCAAGTATCTTCAGATCAGTGTTGCTAGTGATGAGATGGTTCCTAAAGCATCCTTTCTTTTCTTTCTTTTGTTTTTTGTTTTTTTTTTTTCCTTTTCTTGAGTTTGACAAACGGCAGGATAAGTTATTTATTGTATGTTTCTCTAATGATGAGGGCATGAGAAAACAAATGTGCTGCAGACATTGATGTATTTTTTTTTTTTACCCAGACTTAGTACGTAGATAATCACAAATTTGTAATTGTCAACTTTTTACTGCGGTGTAATTAATCCATAATTTCCTTTTGGGTATGATTGAATTATACTTGCCAAATATCTGTCAATGTCAAATTCTTTATTCTGAGTCATTATCGTAAATCAGCACATTATATATCAAAGTATGAAGACCTCGTCCAATTAAAAAAATAAAAAAAAATTCTTTGAGGCATAAGGAGGGGCCAGCCTTTATAATGGTGACCGCTTTGAGGCACCAAGTGACTTGTGTAGAAAGGGATGCAATTACTTTTACTACCTCCTTACAGATATTTAAAGGGATGCTTTACAATTCTGGTATAAACTCTCTATGAGCATTGTCTTATCACTTGCCATGATGAAGCATACTAACATAAAAGTTGTCTTGACATCTAATTTTTGGAAGCCAGGTAGCCAATAGCTGCTGACCCCTTTTTATTGTAGTTTATTAAAGTTCTTAAGCCCTGTTCACGTTACGATATGGCTTGAAAAGAGCAAAATGATTCACAGAACCCTAGACCAAGAGCCTCCTTTGTTGATCAGTGGCCACTTACTGCTCCTAACTGCCGGAATCTCAAGCGCCTCTTCTCATTTGTTGGCCCAGCACAATGTCATAATTATAGAGTCACACACTGTATCACACCAGGACCACAACCCAGAACACATGCCTGAGATTCCAAAAGGTAGGAGATGGTTTACACGGCTTTTTTCTGATGGCTATGGACCATTGACACAGCCGCTGGACCAGAGTCCTGGGAATTGATTCATTCAACTCTAGTTATTGCCCTATGCTTGGTGTATACAGCTGCTAAAAGCATAAAGCTGGCTACTTAACCCCTTCACGACCATGGACGGATCTATCCATCATGGATCATGTGCCGTTAAGTCCCGGCCAGGGTGCGGCGAGCGGCTCACATATCAGCTGTTTTCAACAGCTGACATGTGTGCCTGCATGTTACGAGTGGAATCACAAAGTCTGGCAGCGAGATGTATATACGCGCGGTGAAGATTTCACTTACCGCCGTCCCCACCGGAAGTTACGTGAGTGATCATGTGACTTTCGGTGGTTGCCATGGTAGCACAGGGTCATGTGATTACGCCTGCAGCTATGACGTTTCACTTTCGTTTTCACTCTGCCTGGAGGCCAGTGAAGCAGGAAGTGACCGTATCTGCTGTTTACAGCTGTATAGCTGTGATCAGCAAATAGATCAGAGCGATCGGATTGCTGATCACTATAACCCCCTAGGAAGACTAGTAAAAAAAAAAAGTTAAGTTTTAAAAAAATTAAAAAAAAAAAAAACAAAAAACCCTAAAAGTTCAAATCACCCCCTTTTCACCCCATTGAAAACTAAAGGGTTAAAAAAAAATATACACATATTTGGTATCGCCGCGTTCAGAAATGCCCGATCTATCAAAATATGAAATCAATTAATCTGATCAGTAAACGGCGTTGTGGCAAAAAAAATTCCAAACGCCATAATTACGTTTTTTGGTCACCAAGTTTTACGCAAAATGCAATAACAGGCGATCAAAATGTAGCATCTGTACAAAAATGGTACCATTAGAAACATCAGCTAGATGCGTAAAAAATAAGCTATCACTGAGCCATAGATCCCAAAAAATGAGAACACTACGAGTTTCGGAAAATGGCGCAAAAGGTACGCCACTTTTATTGGACAAGCTTGTGAAAATTTTTTAACCCCTTACATACAACTAAACCTATACATGTTTGGTGTCTACAAACTCGCACCGACCTCAGGCATCACATAGATACATCAGTTTTACCATATAGTGAACACGATGAATAAAACATCCCAAAAACTATTGTGCCATCACACTTTTTTGCAGTTTTTCCACACTTGGAATTTTTTTTGCTGTTTTCCAGTACACCATATGGTAAAACTTATGGTTTTAAAAGTACAACTTGTCCCGCAAAAAACAAGCCCTCATATGGCAAGATTGACGGAAAAATAAAAAAGTTACGGCTCTCGGAAGAAGGGGAGCAAAAACGGAAAGTGCCCTGGGGCTGAAGGGGTTAAAGCATCACTGCAGTGTTTTGTTTTTCAGAGCTGCCCCTAGTCTTATACTCGCCCTCCTTCATCTTCACCATTTACCGCCACCTTTCCGTTCCCACAGTGCCATCTTGTGACCGCAACTTCCAACTGACCGGAATGGCCTCTCACAGACTCATATTGAGTTGTGACATCCAGCTTGTTTCGTGAAACACTGGAGCATCTGTCAGGATACAAACTGCAGAAAACTGACTGGAGCGCCACTGGAAACTGCTGAAGATGTCGGAGGGTGAGGCTAAAGGCCGCTTTAAACAGCAAGAGAAAAGATCCAGCATCAGGACGGAGATATAAATATAAAACGAAGAATTTATTGGAATCCGTTAAAAACGTGGGTACAGTGAGGGACACAGGGGAGCAGATGCTACCTACGCGTTTCGACCTTACGGTCTTAGTCATGGAAAGGCCGCTTTACACGCTACGATTTATCTGACGATAAGTCGCTGGTGTCACGGAATTCGTGACGCACATCCGGCCTCGTTAGCAGTGTCGTTGCATGTGACACCTACGAGCGACCACTAACAATCCAAAAAGCTGCACAAATCGTTGATTGTTGACACGTCGTTCATTTTCAAAATATCATTGCTCGTTTTGGACACATGTTGTTTGTCGTTCCTGAGGCAGCACACATCGCTACGTGTGACACCCCGGGAACGACGAACAACAGCCTTCCTGTGTCCTCCGGCAACGAGGTGGAAGTGACGTTAATGCGGCTGCTCTCCGCCCCTCCGCTTCTATTGGTGGCCTGCTGTGTGACGTCGCTGTGACAGCGCACGAACCGCACCCTTAAACAAGAGATTGTTCGCCGGCCACAGCGACGTCGTTCGGAAGGTATGTTGGTGTGACGCGTACTAGCGATATTGTTCGCCACGGGCAGCGATTTGCCTGTGACGCACGCACGACGGGGGCGGGTGCGATCGCTAGCGACATCACTAGCAATGTCGGAGCGTGTAAAGCGGCCTTAAGACTAGGCTCAGGGACCTTAGATTAAAAGCACTTCTTCTCCAGGGGTGAACGGAAAAAAAAACCTAAACACAACTCAGTAATGGTGTTTTAATGACTTCTGATTTTTGCCTGCCCCGGTTTTAATGTTTTAGCTAGGGAAGGGAGGGACAGAAGAAGGAATATATCTAAACTATACACTATTTATAAGAACATTACTACCATGTGCCACTGAATGCTGCAAATGTCCGCACGTCTAGATGGTGTGAACCCCAGTGGTTACATGGCACACTATTCCTCTGTACAGGACATTTCTCAGACCTTTCTTCTATAAAGAGTAGAACACATTTATCTTTATCAGATACAGCAGTAGACACGAAGTGCAATTAAACTTCTTTTCTCCGCTGTTCATTTTCTTGCACTGCTATTTTTTCTTGACACAATTCTAATTGGTGCTAATTATATTTCTGTGTCTAATCACAGTTTAGTGGTATCTGTGCAGTTAATTTCTTCAGCGCTCTATTGGGAGACCCAGACGATTGGGGTATAGCTACTGCCTCCGGAGGCCACACAAAGCACTACACTAAAAAGTGCAAGGCCCCTCCCCTTCTGGCTATACCCCCCCGTGGTATCACGGGTTCTCCAGTTTTCAAGCTTTGTGCGAAGGAGGTCAGACATCCATGCATAGCTCCACAGATTTTAGTCAGCAGTAGCTGCTGACTATTTCGGATGGAAGAAAAGAGGGCCCATATAGGGCCCCCAGCATGCTCCCTTCTCACCCGCTGATGGTGTTGTAAGGTTGAGGTACCTATTGCTGGTACGGAGGCTGGAGCCCACATGCTGCTTTCCTTCCACATCCCCCTGGGGGGCTCTGAGGAAGTGGGATCCTGCCGGCCTCAAAGCTCTGACGCCGGGCTCCATCCACAGACCCATTTGAACCTGCTGGATACGGAGCTGGAGTACCGTTCGGGGACATGGCCCTGCACCATTACAGGTACTCTGTGTCCCCGTACACACAGGCACAGCACACTCCAGACTTGCTGGGTGTGCTAGTGCGCCGGGGACAGTAAAGGGTTACAGTCACTGCAGCTTTGCTGAGTGACTTTGTGTATTGGGAACTACCGCGCCGGACGCTCCGGGAGCGGCGGCGCGGCTGGGACTTGTAGTTCGCCGGGGACTGGGCGCCGACCGCGCTTTTACGGCGGCGGCGCTTATAAATCCAGTCCCCGGCTTCTGCGGCCTAGTGCCGCTTCGTTCCCGCCCCCTCCCTGTCACTCAGGGAAGGGGACAGACGCTGAGCAATCAGCAGCGCCGAGGGCTGGAGCCTTATTTACATGCTCCAGCCCTCTCACTGCACACTGTCGGACGCCGGATTCCCGCTCTGACTTGGGGCACGCCCACGGCCCGCCCCTCCTCACACGAGCTGGGGAAGACGCCGGCAGCCATTACTGCAGTCCGAGCTCGGACTTTCGGCAACCAGGCAGGACGGTGGCGACCATACACCCGCTTATAGGCGGGCGGTAAGCGGCACACATAGTGCTGACCCCAATATATACTGCAGTGTGTACATGTGTATTTTAACTGCATAGGTCGCTATATGCCCGCTTGGAGAGCGACACATCAGCAGCAGGAAAGCAGGTGTGCTAAGGCACAGGCTTTCTAGGCTGCTTGTATTGCACGTACTGAAGTGTTCATTTGTGTTTATGCTTGTATGCTATACACTGCACTGTACAGTCGCTAGTCTTAGCTATATTCTCCTGGAATGGCTAGACTACAGCAGCAGAAAACCAAGGGTGCTGGGGCACAGGTTTTTTTCTATGCTGCTTGTATTGCATGGGCTGCAGTGTGCATTTGTACTTGTGCTTGTATGCTATACATTGCACTGTATGGTCACTCTTCTGGGCTATATTCCCCTAGATGACTAGTCTACAGCAGCAGAAGAGCAGAGGTGCCAGGGCACAGGCTTCTATGCTGCTTGTATTGCTTGTGCTGCAGTGTTCATTTGTACTTTATGCTTGTATGCTATACATTGCACTGTACAGTCACCAATCTTGGCTATATACTTCTAGATGGCTAGTCGGCAGCGGCAAAAAAGCAACACAGATTTTCAGTGCTGTTTTTACTACATGGGATGCTGTTCATGACACCGTCCCATTGTGTGCATGCTCCCCTGTAGCACTTCGTCTGCCGGGGTCTCTAGCACTTCGTCTGCCGGGGTCTCTACTAGTCGTGGCCAAAGAAACCACCTGTCATCCCTGTCCAAGGACAGGGACGGAGTTGCAGTTTCGACAGATATATTGTCATAAGATAGAGACTTGCAGTCCAGACAGGCCATGGGCAATCTTCCTGACCAACCTCATTTGGAACGGGGGGGTCCCAGGAGGACTCTCTGTATGATAAGGCAGCTCTCCAGGACTTTGATCCTGACATCGCTATCAATCCGGATACACCGGATGGTAACGCCATACGGAATGATCCTATAGCGTCCATCAATGGAAGGTTGGATCTTTCTCCCTCAGCTCCCCCAGTGGAGGAGTCAGCTTCACAGCAGGAGAAGTCCCTTTTCAGTATCTCAAACGGATATTGAGTATTTTTCTGGCCACGCTGACTTCAGAGAAGCAGTCCAGAAACACCACGCTTACCAGATAAGCGTCTTCTCCAAACGTTTTTAAGATACACGTTATCCCTTTTCCCCTGACGTGGTCAAGCGCTGGACCCAGGGTCCAAAGGTGGATTCTCCAATCTCCAGGCTTGCGTCTAGAGCCATAGTTGCACTGGAGATGGGGCTTCACTTAAAGATGCCATTCACAGACAGATGGACTCTGGTTGAAATCTGTCTAGGAGGCTATCGGCGTGTCGGTTGCTCCGGCATTCACAGCCGTATAGGCAACCTAACCTTTTCAGCTGTTCTTGCGCAGCTGGCCTTGAGCACATGTACATCTGTACCGCAGAGGCGTCCGTAACTCCGCAATGTCTGCACTGCGACTTACCCTATTAATGCTGTCCTAAAAGTACAGTCGAGGTTTCGGTCCTTCCCAAGCTCGGGCAGGTCCCAATTGTCCTCGTGCAAAAGGGCTACAAAACCTCAGACGGGCTCAGATTCCGGCCGGGCTCAATCACGCCCAAGGAAGGCAGCCGGAGGAACCGCTACCAAGGCGGTCTCCTCATGACTCTCAGCTCTCTCTCTCCGCATCCGCGGTTGATGGCAGACTTCCCCGCCTTTGGCGACATTTAGCTGCCACAGGTCACAGACCGGTGGGTGACGGACATTGTGCTCACGTGCACAGGACAGTGTTCTGTTCTCGTCCTCCGACTCCATTCTTCAGAACGGCCTCACCTCCCCACCGAGCAGATGCCCTGCTGCAGGCGGTGGACGCTCTAAGAGCAGAAGGAGTGGTGATCCCTGTCCCCCCTCAGGAACGAGGGCGAGGGTTTGTACTCCAATCTCTTTGTGGCTCCAAAAAAGGACGGCTCCTTCCGTCCTGTTCTGGACCTAAAACTGCTCAATAAGCATGCGAACGCCAGGCGGTTCCGGATGGAATCCCTCCGATCCGTCATTACCTCAATGTCTCGAGGAGACTTCCTTGCCTCAACAGACATCAAAGATGCCTATCTCCACGTGCCAATTGCTACGGAGCACCAACGTTTTCTACGTTTTGTGATAGGAGACGACCATCTTCAGTTCGTAGCTCTGCCATTCGGTCTGGCGACAGCCCCACGGGTGTTCACCAAGGTCATGGCAGCAGTGGTAGCAGTCTTGCACTCTCAGGGACACCCGGTGATCCCTTACTTGGACGATCTACTCGTCAAAGCACCCCCCCTCGAGGCATGACAACGCAGCCTGAATGTTACGCTGGAGACTCTCCAGACTTTCGGGTGGATCATCAATTTGGCAAGGTCAAATCGGTCACCGACTCAATCACTAACGTATCTCGGCATGGAGTTCACACTCTATCAGCGATAGTTCACTGCAAACAGAGGTGCAGTCTCTCCTTCAAGGCCAGTCGCACCCCTTAAGGCGCCTCATGCACTTCCTAGGGAAGATGGTGGCAGCCATGGAGGCAGTTCCCTTTGCGCAGTTTCATCTGCGCCAACTGCAAGGGGACATTCTCCGCCAATGGGACGGGCAGTCAACCTCCCTGGACAGGAAAGTCTCCCTTTCCCAGACGGCCAAGGACTCTCTGCAATGGTGGCTTATTCCCACCTCATTGTCACAGTGAAGATCCTTCCTACCCCCATCCTGGGCAGTGGTCACGACAGATACGAGTCTGTCAGGGTGGGGAGCAGTTTGTCTCCGCCACAGGGCTCAGGGGACGTGGACTCAGCAGGAGTCCACCCTTCAGATCAATGTTCTGGAAATCGGGGCAGGGTATCTTACCCTACTAGCTTTCCAGCAGTGGCTAGAAAGAGAGCAGATCCGAATCCAGTCGGACAACTCCACAGCGGTGGCATACATCAACCACCAAGGAGGGACGCGCAGTCGGCAAGCCTTCCAGGAAGTCCGGCGAATCCTCATGTGGGTGGAGGACACAGCATCCACCATATCCGCAGTTCACATCCCGGGCGTAGAAAACTGGGAAGCAGACTTCCTCAGTCGCCAGGGTATGGACGCAGGGGAATGGTCCCTTCACCCGGACGTGTTTCAGGAAATCTGTCGCCGCTGGGGGGTGCCGGACGTCGACCTAATGGCGTCTCGGCACAACAACAAGGTCCCGGCATTTATGGCACGATCGCGCGATCACAGAGCTCTGGCGGCAGACGCCTTAGTGCAAGATTGGTCGCAGTTCCGGCTCACATATGTGTTTCCACCTCTGGCACTCTTGCCCAGAGTACTGCGCAAAAAATCAGATCCGATTGCAGCCGCGTCATACTCGTCGCCCCAGACTGGCCGAGGAGATCGTGGTACCCGGATCTGTGGCATCTCACGGTCGGCCGACCGTGGTCACTACCAGGCTGGCCAGACTTACTGTCCCAAGGGCCGTTTTTCCATCGGAATTCTGCGGCCCTGAACCTGACTGTGTGGCCATTGAGTCCTGGATCCTAGCGTCTTCAGGATTATCCCAAGGGGTTGTTGCCACCATGAAACAGGCTAGGAAGTCCACCTCTGCTAAGATCTACCACAGAACGTGGAAGATTTTCTTAACCTGGTGCTCGGCTCAGGGAGTGTCTCCCTGGCCATTTGCATTGCCTACTTTTCTTTCCTTCCTGCAATCGGGGTTAGAAAAGGGCTTGTCGCTCGGCTTCCTTGAGGGGGAAGTCTCGGCACTATCCGTGTTTTTTCAGAAGCGTCTAGCACGTCTTTCTAAGGTGCGCACGTTCCTACAGGGGGTCTGTCATATCGTACCCCCGTACAAGCGGCCGTTAGATCCATGGGATCTCAACAGGGTATTAGTTGCTCTCCAGAAGCCGCCTTTCGAGCCTCTGAAGGAAGTTTCCTTTCTCGCCTGTCACAGAAGGTGGCGTTTCTCGTTGCGATCACATCGCTTCGGCGAGTGTCTGAGCTGGCAGCTCTGTCATCCAAGGCTCCCTTCCTGGTGTTCCACCAGGACAAGGTAGTGCTGCGCCCCATTCCGGAGTTTCTCCCTAAGGTCGTATCCTCATTTCATCTTAATCAGGATATATCCTTGCCTTCCTTTTGTCCTCATCCGGTTCACCGGTATGAAAAGGACTTACGTTTGTTAGATCTGGTGAGAGCACTCAGACTCTACATTTCCCGCACGGCGCCCATGCGCCGTTCCGATGCACTTTTTGTCCTTGTCGCTGGTCCGCGCAAGGGGTTGCAGGCTTCTAAAGCCACCCTGGCTCGATGGATCAAAGAACCAATTCTAGAGGCCTACCGTTCTGCGGGGCTTCCGGTTCCTTCAGGGCTAAAAGCCCACTCAACCAGAGCCGTGGGTGCGTCCTGGGCATTACGACACCAGGCTTCGGCTCAACAAGTGTACCAGGCAGCTACCTGGTCCAGTCTGCACACTTTCACCAAGCATTATCAGTTGCATACCTATGCTTCGGCGGATGCCAGCTTAGGTAGAAGAGTCCTGCAGGCGGCAGTGACACCCCCGTAGGGGAGGGCTGTTTTGCAGCCCTAACATGAGGTATTTCTTTACCCACCCAGGGACAGCTTTTGGACGTCCCAATCGTCTGGGTCTCCCAATAGAGCGCTGAAGAAGAAGGGAATTTTGTTACTTACCGTAAATTCCTTTTCTTCTAGCTCTTATTGGGAGACCCAGCACCCGCCCTGTTGTCCTTCGGGATGTTTTTGTTGTTTGCGGGTACACATGTTGTTCATGTTGAACGGTTTTTCAGTTCTCCGATGTTACTCGGAGTTAATTTGTTTAAACCAGTTATTGGCTTTCCTCCTTCTTGCTTTGGCACTAAAACTGGAGAACCCGTGATACCACGGGGGGGTATAGCCAGAAGGGGAGGGGCCTTGCACTTTTTAGTGTAGTGCTTTGTGTGGCCTCCGGAGGCAGTAGCTATACCCCAATCGTCTGGGTCTCCCAATAAGAGCTAGAAGAAAAGGAATTTACGGTAAGTAACAAAATTCCCTTCTTCACGTGATCATTTTTTTATTTCCTTTATAAAAATGAAAGGTCATTTATGTATATCGTTGCAAGAAAGGTCACCAGGATGCATTACTGTTTTTATTAAAGCTGTGACCTTTTATTTTTGTACCCCAATATATGTATCGTTTTATAGAAAGGCAATAATCTACTAAATATATTTCTGATGAGCTTTAAAGGGAACATGTCAGGGCCCCTCTGCCCTCCAACCCAGCAGCGCTCACTTGTGTATGACAAAATTCCCTTCCCAAGGCTGGGGCCACACTGGGCACTACTGCGATGCTCGCATGAGACTCTGCTCCCGCTGGCAGCACAGCAGGAGCCGAGTGTCATACGAGTGTGCCTGCATCTGAGGTCCGATCATGTGAGCAGACCTCACCTGCGGGGGGGTGGGCTGGCACTGAAGAGGGGAGGGAGGGATTTCTCTCCCTCTCTCCTCCGTATTCGGCTATTGCCATTCTCGCACTGCACTGGCAGTACACTGGTGTACCGCGAGTGCAGGGCGATTTTTCTCTCGCCCCATTCACTTGAATGGGTGCGAGAGAAAGAGTCTCACATTACAGTCGCAGCATGCTGCGATTGTTTTCTTGGTCCGATTAGGGCTGAGAAAATAATTGCTCATGTGCGCTGACACACAGGCTAGAAATGGTCCGAGGGGAATGCGATGTTTTATCGCACTCCACTCGCACCGATTTTCTCGCCGTGTGGCTTAAGCCTAACCAGCCCTGTATAATGTTATTTCCTAAAATCAATGTTTAGAAAAAGTATTTATAAAGTGCACTGTTCCTATGCTAATTATAACCTTGACTAGTGGAAGGGGCATTGTTTCTCCAGACTAGTCGGCCCGCTTTCCATGTTGTCACGCTCCTGTCGGCATGATGACATGATTTCAAAGGCCGGTGTCACACAGGACGATATATCGTGCGATCGCCCCCGTTGTTTGTGTGTCACTGGCAATTCGTTGCCCATGGTGCACAAAGTCGTTTACCCCCATCACACGTACTTACCTCCCGAACGACCTCGTTGTGGGCGGCGAACATACTCTTCCTGAAGGGGGAGGGACGTTCTGCGTCACAGCAACGTCACACAGTGGCCGCCCAATAGAAGCGGGGGACGGAGATGAGTGGGACGTAACATCCCGCCCACCTCCTTCCTTCCTCATTGCCGGCGGGACGCAGGTAAGCTGTGTTCGTCGTTCCCGGGGTGTCACACGGAGCGATGTGTGCTGCCTTGGGAGTGACGAATAACCGGCGCGCAGAAGGAGGAACGACTTTATGAAAATTAACGACGTGTCAATGAGCAACGATAAGGTGAGTATTTTTGCTCGTTCAGTCGTTCGTAGCTGTCACACGCTACGATATATCTAATGATGCCGGATGTGCGTCACGGAATCCGTGACCCTGACGACATATTGCCCGATATATCGTAGCGTGTGACGCCGGCCTAAGAGCCGACGTCATCGCAGGTCCGGAAAATCTTGCACAGACGCGTAGCTCATTTTGTCAGTGTGCCTCAGAAACAGGGTGTACGTATCCCAGCTTCGGAGAGGCTGCACTGCACATGATCGGAAGAACAGCTTCTGCATTTCTGATTGATTGGCACTGTTACTGGAATAACTATGTGGCTGCCCCTATAATGGGCAGAATAGTGTGGCTGCCACTTTAATGGGTAATGTGGAACTATAGGAGTTCCATTTAAGCAAAGGAGCTGTTGAGGCAAAATTGTTTAGTCATGTTCAGGTGCTTGAAGGGACCTCTTTCAGCTCAAACAAAGTGCAGTTCATCATGGCGGGGCTAATCATTTAAATACACCTTTTCACCTCCTTGTTTTCCCATTTACCACCACTCTTATTTGGCTCCATGAAGCCTGAGCTGTCAAAAAAACAAGAGAAGAGGGTGATAGAGGGAAAACACAAATTGTTTCTTCAGGGAAGAAGGAGACTAAAGGCCCCGTCACACACAGAGATAAATCTTTGGCAGATCTGTGGTTGCAGTGAAATCATGGGCATATTGTTCCATTTGTACATAGTCACAAACCTGACACTGAGTGTCCACAATTTCACTGCAACCACAGATCTGCCGCAGATTTATCTCTGTGTGTGACAGGGCCTTAAGGCTATGTACGCACGTAGCGTTCTGCCCTGCAGAAATTTCTGCAGCGATTTGAACAGCACACGTGCGCTTCAAATCGCTGCAGAAAGAGTCCATAATGAAAAAAAAAAAAAAAAAAAAAGCTGATTTCATGCGCTCTGAGTGCAGCTCCTCCCATAGACAGAGCGGAGACTGCATGCAGAGCGCACGGAAGAAGTGACATGTCACTTCTTAGAACGCGCGCTTCGGGCAGCAGCCCAAGTCCTGCTCTCTAATACGCTATGTGCGCATGTCTCCTGCATAATCTTCATAGATTATGCAGGGGACGCATGCAGTTACGCTGCGGTGCAGATCGCAGCGTAACTGCATGCAAATACGCAACATGCGCACATAGCCTGACTCTGGTGCCACCTATTGGAGGTAGCAATCCTAAAAGTCAAAAGTCAAATATGCTGGCTAGTTGGTCCTCCCTTGTAGAACGGCATGTTCCATTAATATTTCATTTCTGCTATTGATTGTCCACTTTTATGCGTTTATTTCAGAAAGCCATTGCCTACCTCTTTCCGTCTGGATTATTTGAGAAGAAAGCCCGGCCAGTTATGAAGGTAATATTGGGATGAGCTAAAGGGAGAAATAACCTGCAGATGAATATTGCCTATTTTGTTGCAGTATCACTTAGAAATGGAGTGGTCACCTTGTACAATCCCACTGATGAGTGAAATAGCTAAATAGACATACACTACTCACAAAAAGTTAGGGATATTTGGTTTTCCGGTGAAATATATGGAAAACTTAAAATGTTCACACTACAATGATATTTTATCATGAAAGAAGGGCATTTAAGTAGAAGAATGCAATTTATTGAAACAAAAGCAATCTACAGCTTTCCCCCCTCCCTCCAAGTGGAGTTATGGTCTGTTGAGGCATGGATCCCACTCTTCTTAAGGGCAACCTTGAGGTCATTGTTCTTCTGGGGTACAGAGTTACAAGCCTCTACACGGCGACTCAGCTGATCCCATAGGTTTTCTGTAGAGTTCAGATCTGGAGAAACTGTAGGATAATCCATGAGGTATTCCAATCTCCAGCAGCCGTTCTCTAATGATGTTACCTAGATGAGCTGGAGCATTGTTGTCCATAAAGATGAAATTAGGTCTGTGTTGTTCATGCCGAGGCACAATGATTGGAGTAATAATGCTATTCAAGTAGTAGGGGCTTGTAACTGTACCACTCACTAAGTGTAGGGCACTTCTGTAGTAAGTAGATTAGACACACCTGCCCACACTGTAACATCACCACCACCAAAGGCTCGTATGGTGACAACAGTGGCTGCTGTATAGCACTCTCCTTGATGTCTCCAGTATTGTTGGTTGTCCTCATTTCTGCTCAGCATGAATCAACTTTCGTCAGTGAACAGCACTGAGGCCCATGGTCCCTCATCCAGTGTAGTTGCTCCCGCACCTGTTGTTGTGGTCAGGCACCCTTGCAAGTTGTTTAGCACGCAGACCACGCTGAGGTACACGGTTCTGAATGGTCTGATGTGACACTTGGGTGACCCCGCCTCTCAAATTTGCCTGGAGCTGTGTGGCATTCATCATCCTGTTCCAAAGGGCATTATTCACTGTGGGATGTGTCTAAGTGCCTACTGTGACTTTTTCAGTCAGATGTCTGAAGGGAGGAAACCCACACAAACACAGAGAACATACAAACTCCTTGCACATGTTGTCTTTGGTGGGGTTGTATATCCAGGTCTCCAGCGCTGCAGTGCTAACCACTGAACCACCGTTCTGTCCCGTATCATGCAACATTGTTATTAAAGGCAAATATCACGGGCTCATTTGAAGCTTAGCTACAGGCTGGGTCTCAAAGGAGCTCAATGATGACAGACACATAACTTTTCAATAGATCCCCGGGTGGCATAGCAACCCATCAGCGCTTCATGATAATGTTGCTGCTTTAGAGGCAGATCTGGGCTGTGTCACAGCCATTATCTGTTGGATATGGCGCAAGCTCCGTGTGCCGGCTCCCGACTTGTCATACATGGATGGTGGATGACAGAAAGGGCTTAAGATATGCAAAATATGTTCTAAAGCTGAGGTTAAGATCCCATCCACATTAGATGTAAGTCGAGTGAACCAGCCTATTTCATCTGTTGTGTATGGGGGGCCTCCAACTCGTCTCTGACAGATGATATTGGGGCAGTTAAAGGTCAGGCTGTAGGCATTTCAATGCCCAATCATTTATTTACTCAAAGTATCAGAGGTGTCTGGCAGCAGCATTTTCCCCATTGAAAGCACCGCACGACTTATCACTCACTAACAACAATGTGTCTATATTTTTTTTCTAGGCCGTAGTTCACTGTTCTGATCGGCTTTTCTTTTCTTTTTTTTCCAGCACCCGGATGAAA
Source organism: Anomaloglossus baeobatrachus (assembly GCF_048569485.1). Classification (NCBI taxonomy): domain Eukaryota; kingdom Metazoa; phylum Chordata; class Amphibia; order Anura; family Aromobatidae; genus Anomaloglossus; species Anomaloglossus baeobatrachus. The sequence goes on from NC_134354.1 coordinate 496,916,083, forward strand.
TTTTCCCAAAGCAACTGGGTACTTGATGACTATTCTTTAAATGGCTCATACATTTTGTCTTTTGTGTTTGCTGCTCTTAAAGGGGTTAGCCAACTTTTGAAGACAATTTTTTTTCTTACACTTAAATACATGTTGGGCTAAAAATCATGTTTGCAACTGGTTTTAATTACAGGTTTGCACCGCTTGGCTTTTACAGGCTTTTTGTTTCTCTACAAATTCAACTTCAATGTGGTCTGTGGCCATAAAGAGGTGCCCAGAAAAATACAGATAAGAGTTAACAACGTTCATGTTGGGTAAAGAGGTCGGTCACAGTGTCTTTTTAGTGCACCTTTCCTCACAAACTGACCAGAAAATCTAGGTTTATTGACACATTTTTCAGTGTTTTGCAATTGCTGCTGATGGAGTAACATGTGACAAGACCTGTCCATCAGCCTCATCCAAATAGAGAAGCCGCTTTCCCATGTGATGTGCTTTACTATTGGAGGAGGCTGATGGACAGGTCTGGTCACATGCTCTTCCAACAGCAGCAATATAAAACACTGAAAAATGTGTCAATAAACCTAAATTTCCTATGGTTTTTGCATTTTCTCTGTATTTTAACCCCATGTAGTTTAATGCGGGCGTCACACGGTACGATATATCTGGCAATATGTCGTCGGGGTCACGTCGTTAGTGATGCACATCCAGCATCGTCAGAGATCCTTCTAATATTAAAAACCTGAAGTCCTCAACTCCACCAAATTTTTTCCTCGCTCTAAAACTGAGGCCCCCCCCATACACATTACATAATGGTCAGTCAGCTGGCAGTTACTACCTTGATCGACTCCCCCATACACTTTGCCGAGTGTTCTCTTAGGTTACATGCGCACGCTGCATTTTTTGTTGAGTTTTTGTCGCGTTTTTTGGTGAAGTTTTGTTGTCAGAACTTTGACATTTGACTTCCCAGCAAAGTCTATCAGAAGTCAGATTTGCTGTGCGCACGTTGCAGTTTATTGGTCAGCGTTTTTTGTTTTGTTTTTTTTTTACAAAAGTTTGTGACAAAAAAGAAGCGCAAGTTCGTTCTTTCTTGCATTTGTGTCAACATTTGTCATGAAAACGCAAGGAAAAACGCATGCTATCAAATTGGTGCGTTTTCAATGTGTTTTTGATGCGTTTTCCTTGCAATTTTGGTGCTTTTTTGGCACCAAAAAAGCTCCAAAAACGCACCTACTTCACAAGCTTTATTTTTTTTATTTATTTATTTTTTTTTTTTACATTTCCAGGCTCTCTGACAAGGTCCAGTTTTGGTTACAGTTTGTGTGCAGAAAAAACTGCAGCGTGCTAGTCTTCAGGGGCACAAAAGATTCAGCAGTCCGCAATCTTACAAATTGTATTCTTAACTCCCCCCAACAATCAATTGCCGGTGCTCCCATATATATTACTGTCGTCCAAACTCGTCATTATTGGTGGATTCGGGCAACATGAATCTGTGACTAGGGGGCTTGATAAATAAAATGTAAGACCCCTTTCACTATTGTCTTCCTCTTACAATAATTGCGCTAGTATAGTAATTAGGGTAAACTACTTCTGTAAATAACCCGACTAATTAACACCTCTTTTTAGTTAGTCTTTAATGTAAATACATTTTTTTTTTCTCCAACAGCAATTCAGTGGGGAGAAGACAAGCGTCCGTTCCACTTTCTATTTTACACTGGCAAGCAGTCGTATTACTCATTACTGCACGTGAGTATCCTATGTGGTATGATAAATTGTGTGAACTGCGAGCCAAAGCATTAAATCACACCAGGGACTCTATCATATAGACTCTGGACCTTTCCTTTATACTTCCAAGACAATAGATAAATGCCTTGAAAAGCTTCATGGGATGATTTCATGGGGATATTGGCCAGAGAATTGTCATCAGACTCTCCTCTGTTGATCATCATTATTATTATTCAGTGAACTGGGCTACGTACCTGTTGTATACATAGGGTGTTGTAGTATATTCTAGTATCATAGGATTGTGAATAAGGAAGTATATTCCGAAACGCGTCCCTTGTCTGTATTTTAACTTCACCTTTTAACATGGATTAATAAAGCAAACAGAAGATTTTTATCCATTGGATGTCGTGCTGGATTTTCTTTTTTTGTATATCATAGGGTGTTGTAGTGTATTCTTATTACTTGTGTATGAGTGTGGTCATAATGAATTTACCCTTCACTATTACATAAAGGTGCAGATATAGCAACATATTTGTTGCTTTTTTTTTTTTAACTATATGTATTAGATACAGTGTTTCCCTGAAAATAAGACCTACCCCAAAAATAAGCCCTAGCGTCATTTGACAAGATTTTTGGAATATGCTAGAAATATAAGCCCTACTCCTAAAATAATCCTTAGTTACAGTCAGGGCTGGCATTGAGGGAATCAAATTGCGCAATTTTTAAGGGACTCCAGTAGTTGTATTTCAAGGTTAAAAGGAGCCAAACAGCAGAATTTTACTATATACTTTGGGACTAGCAAGCTGAATGCAATGACACCTTTACTTCACAGATTGCATGCTTGCTTGCTGAAATAACTTTAATTTAAGTCCCAGAAATGCACTGCGCGCTTGATTAGTGTGTGCATCGGGGTGGGACTATGTGGGTAGTGTCCTGCATTCTTATTCTGTCCATTCTCTGTGTGTGGCCTCTATCCCCCGTTGCCGCAATTTAATTTATTTCCTGTGTGCGCAGCATCATTGTGAAGTATTTAATCAACTCTATCAATATGTATCTATCTCTTATCTATCCATCCACTATCCACCAATCCATGCACAGGCATACACGCGCACAGTATTATTGTGAAGTATTTAATCAACTCTTCACTAATATGGCGTCAGTGAGCTCCGGCATATAGCTATATCCAGCGCCATCATATTGAAGACGTTTCCTTCTGCTTCCTATTTATTTAATGCTGTTGCCGAGGGTGGTGCATGCGCCTCTCGCCTCTTTTTCAGTTTTCAAGACTGCGGAAGCATGTGCGGTCACAATAGTAGAGGAGCCGCCCCCAGCAGCACCTCACCGCACCTAAACCAGACAGGACAGCAACGGTCTTAAAGACGGGAAAGGAGGCGAGGGCGCATGCGCTGCGCCGCCCCTGCCAACAGCATTGAATAAGTAGGAAGCAGGAGGAGACTTCTTCAATAAAATGGCGCCAGAGAGAGCGCTCTGCACAGGTGCTGACTCCGACGCAATCTTAGTGAAGAGTATATTAAACACTTCACAAAGAAACTGCGCATATGGATGGATGGATGAGAAATAGAGGTGATTGACACAAGGTTTGGAGAGTTATGTTGACATTCCAGAATGTGATATGACTATTTATGAATAAATGTTGTTTTTGTTCAAGAATAAATGTGGATTGTTCATGGAAAAAAAAGACGTCCCCTGAAAATAAGCCCTAGCCCATCTTTTACAGCAAAAAATAATAGAAGACCCAGTCGTATTTTCAAAATGTTACGGAATGTGGCACATGACTACAATATAGTGGTGCACAGTAATCTGAAATGTTTGAAATTGTGTGAATTTCGCCGGAGTCTGTAAGAAAACATGGCATTATCATGTTTTATACCTATTTTTGGAGACTTCTGACAGGTTTTAAAGTAGGTTCATATAGCTTACTCAGAGGACGTGTTGAGACAAATTATTCCCTTGCATTTTTAGGCTATGTGCCCACGTTGCATCCTGTCCCTGCAGAAATTTCTGCAGCGATTTGAACAGCACACGTGCGCTTCAAATCGCTGCAGAAACACTGCGTAATGAATGCAGTGAAAAGCCGATTTCATGCGCTCTGGATGCAGCCCCCACCATAGACAGAGCGGGACCTGCATCCAAAGCGCACGGAATAAGTGACATGTTGCTTTTTAGAACGCAGCGATTTGGCAGCAAGCAAATCGCTGCATTCTAAAACGCAATGTACGCATGGATTATGCATAATCCTCATAGATTGTGCTGGGGACGCAGGACGCATGCAGTTACACAGCATAACTGCATGCAATACGCACACGTGGGCACAGGGCCTTAGGCCGTCTATATGGGTGAAGTATTGACACTTTGAAGATGGTGGTTTTAATTCACGTGTATAAGAACACTAGAAGAAACAGTATTATGTATAAACCAATAAAATACTTAAAAATGATTTAAAACTGTTTCCAGAAATGGACTAGTGCACCGGTTTTATTGGTAAAAGAACAACTCTGTAGAGAATAGTTCTTCAGGGACTTTGTATGTTTCCATAGACTTTGGGCACATATTGAGCATCTAACCTGTATACTAAAAAATATAATGTGCTACAGTGTTTCTGTTTGGCTATTAATTTCTATAGGCGTTAAAGGGTAACTGTCATGTCCCAGACGCTATAAACTTGCACAATAACCCTAGTTCCAGTGTTGTCTAATTGTCTTACTGAAAGTGCGACTACTGGGAGAAAACGAGCTTTATTCCTCCCAGAAGGTGTGCCAGAGTGGTTTCAGTCACAGGATTGTGATCAGCAGCTGTAGGTACACCTCGGCACTTTGAATGACAGCTCACTCTGCAACGCATCTGTATAGAACAAGCTGCTTAGAGCCGCCGCTCCCTCTGTACAGAGCGGTGATTGAAGCTGCTCTAGGCCACCTTTATGGCTTCCAGGAGGAATAAAGTTAATTTCTTTAACGTTCCTATGGGAGACCCAGACCATGGGTGTATAGCTACTGCCTCCGGAGGACACACAAAGTACTACACTCAAAACATGTAGCTCCTCCCTCCTAGCATATACACCCCCTGCTAGCCAGTCCTAGCCAGTTCAATGCTTTGTGTTTCAGGAGGTCACACACACATGCATTCTCTGATTTTGATTTTTGATTTTTCCTTCTGGATCAAAGATTTGGAAGAAAAGCGGGTCCAGCTGGACTCCCGGCATGTCCCTTCTCACCCCACTGTGTCGGCGGTGCTGTTAAGGTTGATTTTCCAAGGCTGGAGCCTTCTCATGCCGCGCTCCTTCACCATCCCATGCTGGGGCTCTGGCTTGAAGTGGGAGCCAACACGGTTCTCACTGCTTTGCAGGAGACCGGTCTCCATCCGCAGCCCTTTTTCAGGATCCTGCTGGACGGAGCTATCACCCCCCAGGGACCTGGCAACCTGCGTCTCACAAGCTAAGTATATGAGACGTTATTACCACAGAAAGTGGTCTTTCCAGGGGTCCTTTAATTGGTGGAGTGTGTATTATGTTTGTGTTAACGTTTCCGGCCGGTTCTCCAGTTTTCACTGGAGAACCGCGCCGATGGTGCCTGCACGCCGGCCGCATGTTTTACTCTAGGCCCCGGCTTCGCCTGAGGCCTAGTTTCGGTTTCCACTGTCTCTGCATGTCAGTCAGGCAGAGGGACAGTGTGGCTCCGCCCAGCGGCTGTGCAGCACAGGGAAGGGACACTCCTCACTGAGGAAGGATTCCCTCCCCTGGCTACCTCATTTGCCGCTGAGTAGGCCCCGCCCCCTCTCCTTGCTCCGGTCGCCATTTTCTCAGCGTTCTCTGTGCCTGCATAGGCACAGAGATTCCACATTGTGACAAGTGGGGGCCTGGGCTGAGGGACTAGAGGGCACAGACATGTCTGTTTAAACGATATGGCAGCCACAACCTCCGGTTTGTGCAGCTGCTTATTTTATCTGTTTATATATGCTGGGGGCCGTTCTAGGACAGAGCCCCCACCTCGGCAGCATGTCTCACAGAGCGAGGCTGCAGGCTGTTTTTATTATCCACTGCAGGTAGTCTCGTACGGCTGTACCGAGCTCATAACCACTGTGGCCCCTCAGCTTGGAGGCTCATTAGTGGTCCCTCCAGCTGCTCCGGCTTCGGTGGCTGACCCCTGGTTTGGCTGGAATCCTATTTCCAGGGGTCGGCTGTCCCGGAATCTGCTGTGCATGCAGCCCCCTTCTCAGGGCGTTTTCTGCTACAGCTCGCTCAGCAAAGCTCACAGAGGACTCTCCTCTGGTCTCAGACCCCGTCCTCCTGACAGGGAGACGCAGGGTCCCCTGTCCTCCCCGTCCCGCAGCTCTGATTACGAGCTGACTCACTGGACGAGGAGGATGTCTCTACCAGGGGCTCGGACGCTACTTTATGTACCATTGATCCGTCCGTAGGTCACGCAGATGCTAATGATTGGATTGCGTCCATTATACTCTGGACCTCCATCCGCCTGTATCAGGGGAGCATTCCCCGCTGGCAGAAAGGCATCAGTATACCTTTAACAGGACAAGGAGTGTGTTCCTTAACCACTCCAGTTTTCATCCCACTGTGTCCAAGCCCACAGCTTGTCCTGTCAGACCCCAAAGCGGGGTTCTGCTGCCTGTTTCCCCCTCCCATCAGAGGTGGTCAAGGAGTGAAAAGGGTGGTCCCTCCGGTGTCTAGATTTTCAGCCCGGATAGTTGTATCAGTGGCTGACGGCACCTCTATAAGGATCCTCCGGTACATTAATTTTGTACTGGACCTCAATCCGCCGGAGTTACCTTGCCTAGGAGAACACAATGTGTGTTCCTTAACCACTCCAGTTTTCAGGCCACTGTGACCAAGCCCAGGGTCCGCTCTGACAGTCGCTTCCCATGAAGCGTGATTCTGAGGACTGTTTTTTCCCTGTCCACCAATGGTGGTCAAGAAGTGGGCTCATTCACCTCAGGTGGCTCAGCCCGGACCGTTATGTCAGTGGCTGATGGCTCCTCACTTAAGGTTTTCTGCCCGGTTGTCCTTCTGGCCAAACCTGTATGGGGGCGGCAGGAGCTTCGTTCTCCTCAGCTTTACAGCAGTGCGGTTTTTTTGTAGCCTTCTCGGCTTCTCTAGAGGAGATGCATTCCCTCACAGGGACTCTATGCCCGAAACGGTTGCCTGAACTTCCAGACTTTAGTCTTTTCATCCTATGCCATGTCTGCCATGCTGGACACCGCACGGCGGTGGCCTTGGCTACTTTCCTCGCTATCCGCAGGCTCCTGTGGCTTCGGAAATGGAAGGCAGATGCTTCTATAGAAGTTCCTTGCTGGGCTCCCTTTTGTGGGACCAGTCTCTTCGGAACCAACTGGATGAAATTAAGGAAGCTCTTGGCGGGGAGAGTTCTTCCTTGCCACAAACCTAAACCAGGGAACCTGTCCAGGGCAGGAATCAGTTGAGGTTTCGGTTGTTTCCGTTCCTCCATCTGATCGTTCTCTAAGCCCTCGTCCTCTAGCTCGGCCAAGGTTCATAGACCCAAATGGCGCTCGAAGCTGCGTCTTCAGTAGATCGCAGGAGATGCTGCCACTGAGTCAGCTTCCTCCGAGCTATCTAGCCACGCCAACAACGTCCTTGGTCGGTGGACAGGCTCTCTCCACTTGGCGACGTATGGTTTTAACACGTCTCCGTTCAGTGGGGGCGGGATTATATCTCCCATGGCTACAGGATGGAATTCTATCCACCCGCCAAACAGATTTTTTCTGTCAACTCCCCCCGGCTCCAAGGCCGCCGCCTTCTCACAGGCCGTGGCATTTCTTGCAGGCCAATGGAGTAATTGTACCGGTTCCCGACTGGGAACGGTTCTGAGATTTCTGCTTAAATCTATTCCTAGTCCCCGAAGAGGGCGGTGCCTTCCGACCTGGATCTTTAGCTTTTCAAGCATGATCAGGTGTGGCGTTTACACATGGAGTCTCGGTCTTGTTCCGTGTGTTTGTCACCGGATCAATCAAGAACCCAAGGAGATTCCCTAGCAGCCATCGGCATCAGAGATGCCTATCTGCAGGTGTCAATCGCAGTTTCACACCAGCGTTGGCTACGTTTGCAATCGGAGTGGTCCAATTCGTGGCTCTTCCCTTGGGGTTAGCCACGGCCCCTCGAGTATTCTCATTGGGGCAGCTGTGATTAGGGTCCTGCACCTCTAGGGATTAGCAGTGATCTTTTGCCCTGGACGGTCTTCTTGTCGGGGCTTCATCCAGTGCAGACTCTTAGCAGAGTGCTTCGCTCACTCTCGCCACTCTAACCAATTCGGGTGGCTTGTCATTCTGTCCAAGTCCACTCTGACTTCGAACCAGAGGTTCCCAGGGACGCAATTCGAGACTCTGTCGGCACTCGTGAAGCTGCTCTTAGTCGAACAGTAGTTCCTCTGCTGGCGGTCGACGTCGTTCTATCAGACACCGAATACAGGTGCTGGTCAGATGGTGGCGTCAATGGAAGCGATTCCTTGCCCAGTTTCTCCTGCGTCCTCTGAGACTGGATGTTTTCCGCTGTACAAGCGAACTTCCTCCTTCCACGGGGTGGTGGCTTCGCCACTGACCAGGGGCTCGTTTCAGTGGTGGCTTCGGCCACTCTGTCTCAGGGACGCTCCTTCCTGGCCCCGTCCCGGGTGATCCTCACCAGGATGCTAGTCTATCCGCCTTGGGAGCAGTATATCTCCACCGTGGAGCGCAGGGCGCTTGGACTCTGTTCGAATCAGCCCTCTGGATCAATGTGCTGGAGATCAGAGCTGTATTTCTAGCTCTCTAAGCCTTTCACCATCTGTTGGCGGCTAGGCACATTCGAGTCCAGTCGGACAACGTGACAGCGTTTTCCTACATCAACTTCCAGGGCGGGACACTCAGCCGCCTGGCAATGTTGGCGGCTCAACGCATTCTTCAGTGGACGAGGGACTCCTAGTCCACCGTATCCGCAGCCCACATCCTAGATGTGAAAACTGCGAGGCAGACTATTTCAGCTGTCCAACCGTGGTCCACGATCCTCAGGTTTTGCGGCAGGCGCACTGGTTCATGTTTGGTCCCAGTTTCGTCTCTTTTACGTGTTTCACCCTCTAGCTCTTGTCCAGAGTCCTGCGCAAGATCAGTAAAGAGGGCCGTCGGGTCATTCTCATACTCCAGACTGACCCAGGCAGGCTCGGTACCCTGACCTGCTCCATCTGTCCGTTGGGTTGCCATGGCATCTTCCGGACCGTCCAGACCTTTTCTCAAAAGGTCCGTTTTTTCCGCCAGAATTCTGGTCTCTCAGATTGACGGCGTAGCTCTTGAGTCCTGGATCTTGGCGACTTCTGGTATCCTTCCTGAAGTCATCTCCACTATGACTCGAGCTCCAAAGTGTCCTTTGACCTTTTTGGCCTTGCCGACCCTTCTGTCCATTCCACAGTCCGGTCTACAGCTAGGACTATCCCTCATTAAGGGACAGGTCTCGGCTCTGTCAGTGCCAGCGGCGTATCGTCCGGCTGGCTCCGGTGCGCTCCTTCAAGGGCGCATCTCACATCATTCCGCCTTTCCGGCGGCCTATGGAGCCCTGGGACCTTAATCCGGTCCTCACGGTTCCCGAAAACCCCCCTTTGCGCCTCTTAGGGAGGTTTCTTTGTTTCATCTTTCACAGAAAGTAGGCTTTCTAGTGGCCATAATTTCCCGCCAGAGAGTTTTGGCTGCACTCTCTTCGGAGTCACCCCCTTTTTTGGTCTTTTGCATCAAGACAAGGTGGTCTCCGTCCGACTCCGGATTTTTTCCCTAAGGTGGTTACTGCTTCCACCTTATCCGGGGCAATTTTCCTGCCTTCCTTTTGTCCGGCTCCTGTTCATCGCTTTGAGGAAGCGTTGCATATCCTGGATCTGGTGCGGGCGCTCCGGATCTATGTGTCTCGCACCGCCGTTATTAGGCGGTGCACCTCTCTCTGGTGCTGACCGCTAGTCAGCGTAGCGGTCTCTTGGCATCTAAGCCGACCCTGGTTCGTTGGCTTAGGTTGGCCATTTCCGATGCCTACAAGTGTACTCAAGTGCCTTCCCCGCCGGGGATCAGGGCACACTTGATCAGACCTGTCGGTGCCTTTTGGGCTTTCAGGCACCAGGCTACGGCTCAGTAGGTCTGTCAGACTGCAGCTCGGATTAGTCTGCATACTTTTTCGAAGCTCTACCGAAGGCATACTCATGCTTTGGCAGACGCGGGCTTGGGCAGACGCATTTTTCAGGCGTCTGTCGCCCATTTGTGAAGTTAGGTTTCGCCTGCTTCTCAGTTGTCTGTTTATTCCCACCCATGGACTGCTTTAGGACGTCCCATGGTCTGGGTCTCCCATAGGAACGTTAAAGAAAAAGAGAATTTTGTTACTTACCGTAAATTCTTTTTCTTGTAGTTCCGTCATGGGAGACCCAGCACCCTCCCTATTGCCTGTTGGCAGGTTTCTTGTTCCGTGTGTCTTCACCGGCTGTGGTTGTTGTAGACAGAGGTTCCGGTTCTTCCGGGTTTTACTCTCTCTTCTTGTGGGTGGATGTCCTCCTTCAGCTTTTGCACTAAACTGGCTAGGACTGGCTAGCAGGGGGTGTATATGCTAGGAGGGAGGAGCTACACGTTTTGAGTGTAGTACTTTGTGTGTCCTCCGGAGGCAGTAGCTATACACCCATGGTCTGGGTCTCCCATGACGGAACTACAAGAAAAAGAATTTACGGTAAGTAACAAAATTCTCTTTTTTCTCCCAGTAGCCGCACTTTTTCAGTAAGGTGGCCAGGAAGAAATGTAATGCTAGTAATCTGCAGGTTAAATGTATATTTGTAGGTTAAAGGGAACCTGTCAGGTGCAATGTGCACCCACAATCATGAGCAGTTCTGGTTGTATATTGCTAATCTCTGCCTAACAGTCCCTGTATCTAGTAGCATAGATATAGAGATCTTTAGAAAAAGTATTTCTAAAGATTCTCTATGATATGCTAATGAGTGCAGGGACTAGTCGCAAGGGCATTAGTTCCTGTACTCATTCCGCTCCCTTAGCATGATAGCATGCCCACAGCAGCGTGCTAATATGCTATTCAATGTGGCATCACCAGCGGTGACCCGTGTACCTGCGTCCACTGTGACTACTGATTTGAAGTCGGGTGTATACGTCCTGGCTTCAGTGTGGTCCAGTGCACATGACTGGGAGTGTCGGGGACTTCAGATCAGTGGTCACAGCAGACACAGGTACATGCGTCACCCTGTGGGCATGCTACCATGCCAAGAGGGCGGCATGAGCACAGGAACTTACGCCCTTGCGGCTTGTCCCTTTACTCATTAGCATATCATAAAGGATCTTTTGGAATACTTTTTCTAAAAATGTCTTTATCTATGCTAGTGTATACAGGGACAGTTAGGCAGGGATTTACAGATATGCACCCAGAACTCTTCGTGGTTCTGTGTAAATATTGCACCTCACAGGTTCCCTTTAACCCATGCACGACCGGAAGAGTCCCTTCCTTTAATGCGGGCTCACACGCTGAGCCCGACTCTTTCCCCACACTTTGTTGCTAATTTAATCAGCCATAAAGTGCCTTTAACGAGATCCACCTGCGGCAGTTAACCAGTTAAAAGCCTCTGTCAATCACTGACAGCGGCACTTAACACACGGTGACAGGAGGGGAGTAATTGATCCCGCCCATCAGGGCGCCTGACACAGGATCATGGGGCGCTGATAGGTTTTCATGACAGCCGGGGGTCAGCTGTTGACCTTTGTGCCTGTCATTACGATGCTCCTGGTGCGAGCTGGCATTCACAGGAGATAGTGACAATTGCAGCTTCAAGTCCCCTAAGATGACTATTATTCCAGAAAAAAAGTAAAAAATAAGTTATAAAAAAAACCCCACAAGTTTAAATTACCCCTCTTTTAGCCCATGAAAAGTAAAACATACAAAAAAAAGATATTTGGTATCGCCGAGTTAAGAAATGTCTGATTAATCAAAATAATATTAAATCAATCCAATCGGTAAACGTCGTAACGAGAAAAATAATCAAAACAGCAGAATTAGTTTTTTTCAGTCGCCGCAACATTGCAGTAAAAGGTGATCAATACATTGTATCTACTACAAAATGGTTTCAGTAAAAACGTCCGCTCAGAGCGCAAAAAATAAGCCATGAATTAGCCCCAGATCCCAAAAAAATGAAAACATTACAGATCTGAGAAAATGGAGACCAAACTGAATTTATTTTTTTTTTTCTTCCAAAAATTCAGAATTTTTCTTCACTACTTTAAAATTAAAAATAAAACAAAAAAAACCTCCATGTTTGATATCTGTGTACTCGTACTGACCTGAAGAATCATTTTGCCAGTTTTACCGTATACTGAAGATGGTAAATAAAAAAACATTGTGGAATTGCACTTGTTTTTTGCAGTTTCACCACAGTTGGAATTCTTTTGCTGTTCAGCAGTACTCTGTGGCAGAATAATTATTCCTCTATCAGCCCTTAATTACTAAGATGGAAGTAAATATTTAACCCCTTCACGACCCATGACTGATATATCTGTCATGAATCGTGTGAGGTTAGTCCCCGCCCCCTGCCGTGGGCAGGCCGCGGTGATCCGCACACACATCAGCTGATTTAAACAGCTGACGTGTGCCTTCTAGTTGCGAGTGGAATCGCATTCCACCTGCAACTTTTATGTTTGAGGGCACATGTGCGTTATTTCATAAGGTCAGTGTCCGTGATCCGTATGTGTTTCCGTTTTGCACGGAAGCATGTCCATTTTCTGCACGGAACACGCACACGTGGACACCATGAAAGCCAATGGTTATGTGCGCACAATACGTGACACGGATGCATCTCTGTATGCTCCATGTAAGTTTTGTGCTTTTTTTCTAGCGATGTCTGTCATTCTTTCTTTTCCCGTCTATGTCGGTCAATCTCCCTCAGTCCGTCGGTGGGTCTCTGTCTGTCGGTCTCTCTTTGTCTTGTCTGTCCCTCTCTCGCTGTCGGTCAGTCTCCCCCCTTTCTCATACTTACCGATCACCGGCGCGGCACGGCTGTTCTCTAAACTCCGGCGGCTTTTCCTCTTTTGAAAAAGCCGGCCGCTCATTAAACAATCTCGTATTCCTTGTTTTCCCCGCCCACCGGCACCTATGATTGGTTGCAGTTAGACACACCCCCACGCTGATTGGTTGCAGTGAGACAGCTGTCAATCACAGCCGCCGGGGGGCGGGACTATACTGTGCAGTTAAAAAAATAAATAAATTAAAAAAAAAAAAACGACGTGCGGTCCCCCCCCCCCATTTTGATACCAGCCAGGGTAAAGTCACACGGCTGAAGGCTGGTATTCTCAGGATGGGGAGCTCCACGTTATGGGGAGCCCCCCAGCCTAACAATATCAGCCAGCAGCCGCCCAGAATGGCCGCATCCATTAGATGCGACTGTTCACTGGATCCAGCGGTGGCTGCGGGTAACCTCAATGACAGCTCAGCTGATCGCGCTACTCACCTCATTTGCTGCGTGGAGCTGACAGGAGCGACGGTGTATTCTGCTGCTCCTGTCACCTTCATGCAGCAGAGCTGGATGCGACGCTGGAGGTCCGTGGATTACGCCGGACATGGAGGGCTTTGTTAGGGTTAATAAATTAGTGATGAGGGAATTTGTTAGTGTTTTTTATTTCTAAAAAAGGATTTTTCGGGTGTCTGTTTTTTAACTGTAACCTACAGATTAATCATGGAAGGTATCTCGGGGAGACTCCTGACATGATTAATCTAGGATTTAGTGGCAGCTGTGGGCTGCCATTAACTCCTTATTACCCCGATTGCCAACGCACCAGGGCCAATCGGGAAGAGCCGGGTAGAGTCCCAGAACAGTCGCATCTAATGGATGCGGCCATTCTGGGCGGCTGCTGGCTGATATTGTTAGGCTGGGGGGCTCCCCATAATGTGGAGCTCCCCATCCTGAGAATACCAGCCTTCAGCCGTGTGACTTTACCCTGGCTGGTATCAAAATGGGGGGGGACCGCACGTCGTTTTTTTAATTATTTATTTTTTTAACTGCACAGTATAGTCTCGCCCCCTGGCGGCTGTGATTGGTTGCAGTGAGACGGCTGTCAATCAGTGGGGGCGTGTCTAACAGCAACCAATCATAGGTGCCAGTGGGCGGGGAAAGCAGGGAATACGAGATTGTTTAATGAGCGGCTGGCTT